>NC_084634.1:39481003-39493503 GCF_033978795.1 Nerophis ophidion
TCACTAAGATTGTTCAAATAAAGACAATAATGACATTTTTTTTGTGGTCCCCTTTTATTTAGAAAAGTACCGAAAGTACTTTCGGTATCGGCGTTGTTGTGTTCGGACCAGATGTTCCTCCGATGGAATTTAAGTTGCTCGGTCAACCCCAAGTTCTTTTGAGCTGATTTTAAATGATTCCCAGAACAGGATAGGTATTTTGACATTTATTCCAAAGCTTTGGAGAGACCAACCTATAGAACAACACATTCCATTCGCATCGCCTAAGTTAATCTGAAAAAACTACGGAAGTCCTGTCTTTTTCAATATGCCACTAGCCCCCCTTTAAATATGGATGTATGTATATATCTATCTCCATCAGCGTCTATGCTACGGAAACATTTAGTTTTCTCGGGGACAAGAGGATGCGGGTGTGATGAACGGATGATCCATCATCCTCACCTCACATGTTCACACCAGACTTGAGATTTCTCCTCAGACACACACACACACACACACACGCACACGCACACGCACACGCACACGCACACGCGTCACAATGGCTTAGCAGGCTTTCAAGCGATCTGAGTGAACGCCATCCCAGACCTGCACAATTTGAGCGCCAATCCGGTAATTAGTGGCGTCACGCCGAGCGCTATTAGCGGATCAAAGGAACATTTCACTGTCCCGTGTCAGCAAGCCCCACGTTGCACCAGAAGATAACAGTATTTTTTTTAGCAGCCCATAATAACAAGCTTTTCAAAATTGCATGCAATGGAGAAGAGCCGCCACGTTGTGCAGGAACCCTAAAGAAAGGAGTCGAGAATAGAAAAGGAACCGCTTTATTTTTTTCCTCATCTTGACGTAAATCACAAAACATGACCTCAAATGTTTTTTTTTTATATACACCGGGGGTCGGCAACCCAAAACATTGAATACTGGACCAAAAATACAAAAAAAAAGTAATCCGTCTGGAGCCGCAAAAAAAAGTGAAAAGTCTTATATGAGTGGCTAATTAGCCATATTTGCCTACTATCAAAATGACGAGGTGTCGCAAATCTCTGTTGAGGGAAATGTTGAAATGTAATATTTATTCTACGACAGTGGAAAACACGAGTAAAGCTGCTTGGAAGGTCGGAAAACTCCTGTAAATGACTGTTTTCTAGTGGATTTACTGAGGGTTGGAATTGGAGGGTTTGATTCACCAAAAATGATTCCCGAGCGGGGCCACCGCTGCTGCTCACCGCTCCCCTCACCTCCCAGGGGGTGGGACAAGGGGATGGGTCAAATGGAGAGGTTCATTTCACTACATCTAGTGTGTGTGACTGTCAGTGGTACTTTAACTTCAACTTTAATGTTTGCTGTGGTCTGGAACAAAATGGTGACGTTTGCTGTGGTCTGGAACAACATGGCGCGCAAACAACTATCTGAAATGCAGCCAATCTTACATACAGATAAGGTGTCATGAGACATGGAAAAATAAATGAAATACACAGAGGATGTAATGATAATTAAAACTCTTTCATCAACTTTTAATCAGAAGGGTTCAATCTCTCTCCTGTGGTAGTTTGAAGCCGACACGACAAATGCGCTCAGAGGAGATAATGTTTGAAAAAAGGTGACCGGTTTTTACAAAACTTTTGTTTTGAAGGGGGAATTGCAAAGTTCCTGTTGATTTTTGCTGGGGCTTGTCAATATATGAAATGTAGGTCTAAGTGAGACCTACATAGAGGTTTTTGTTTCATGTCTCAACGACATTCCTACTGGAAGTTACAGGCAGTTTTGTGTGTGTTTTCTTCCTAGGAGCAGTTTTGTCCGTGTTTTGTTCTTAGGGGGCGCTGGAGCGCAATTTTGAGTTTTGGGGTTAGGTTTTTTTGATTAGACCGCAATTTTCGCCACTCCTTATGTGTGTGTCCAGTTTGGTGAGTTTTGCAGCATGTTAAGGCGGTCAAATTACAGCTCAAAGAGGCAAAGGTGGGTGTTTTTACAAAACTTTTGTTTTGAAGGGGGAATTGCAAACTTCCTGTTGATTTTTGATGAAGGATGTCAGTGTATGAAATCTAGGTCTAAGTGAGACCTACATAGAAGTTTTTGTTTCATGTCGCTACAACATTCCTACTAGAAGTTACAGGCAGTTTTGTCTGTGTTTTCTTCCTAGGGGGTGCTGGAGCGCAATTTTTAGTTTTGGGGTTAGGTTTTTTGATTAAATCGCAATGTTCGCCAGTCCTGATGTGTGTGTCAAATTTGGTGAGTTTAGAAGCTTGTTAAGGGGGTCAAATTACAGCACAAAGCTGCGGAGTAATAATAAAAAAGAAAGAATAAAACGCTAAAAATTCAATAGGGTCCTCTGTCCCAAAGGGACATTCGGTCCCTAATAAAAATAATAATAACAATAATAATAATGTTATTAACCAAAAATGTTATATGTGTATATATGCATATGTATGGATATATGCATGTGTGTGGATATATACACATATATACATATATATAGATACATATCTTCTTTTTTTATCTTTTCTTTTACTATTTATGTTACCGAATTATTGTTTATGCACCTTAGGGGATCTGCTCCAATTTCGTTGTTCTTTGAACCTGTTCACTGTAATAATGACAATAAAAATCTATTCTAATAATAATAATAATAATAATAATAATAGATTTTATTTGTAAAAAGCACTTTACATTGAGTAAACTACCTCAAAGTGCTACGGTTTATTAAAAAAATAAAATAAAAGGATAATAAAAATAAATAAAATTAAAAACTAGAACAGCCTAATAGCTAGAACTAGTATGCATATATCTAAAAAAGGCTTTTTTGAAAAGAAGGGTTTTTAAGCCTTTTTTAAAAGCATCCACAGTCTGTGGTGCCCTCAGGTGGTCAGGGAGAGCGTTCCACAGACCGGGAGCGGCTGAGCAGAAAGCCGGTCTCCCATTGTTCGTAGCTTTGTCCTCGGAGGTTAGCGCTACGAACAATGGGAGACCGGGCTTTCTGCTTCCAGTCTGTGGAACTCTTTCCCTGACCACCTGAGGGCACCACAGACTGTGGATGTTTTTTTTAAAAAGGCTTAAAAACCTTTTTTTTTTAGATATGTACATACTACTTCTAGTTATTAAGTAAAGGAAATTAAACGAGCTCAAATATAGCTACAAACGAGGCATAATAATGCAATATGTACATACAGCGAGCCTAAATTGCATGTTAGCATCGATTAGCTTGCAGTGAATGGCCAAATATGCCTGATTAGCACTCACACACAAGTCAATAACATCAACAAAGCTCACCTTTGTGCATTCACGCACAGCATAAAACGTTTGGTGGACAAAACAGGAGAGGGATGAAACGCGTCGGATGTACACAAACTGCTGAGTCACAGTCCAGGCAACGATGAGTTCGAGGGCCGCTGAAATGAGTCGGACAAAACGGCGCTCGCCATGTAGTGTCATCAGTGAAGCATACACACGGACATATTGAACCAGGGGTGTCCAAAGTGTGGCCCGGGGGCCATTTTTCAACGGCCCCATGGCACATTTTAAGAATACAATTGAAAAAAAATTTTAAACATAAAAAGTGGTATGAAAGAGCAACGGGTGAAATGTAACAAGAAATTGTTGCAATGTTCACGCTTATGACACAAACTGCCATGCAAGCTGTTTCTTTCTTTAAAAAATAATAATGAATTATCATTTTGAATTATCGACCTATTCAAAGCTCCGATTACGTCACATTAAATATTCCACTTTGAGATGTTTTTGGGGGAAAATGTTGCATATTTTGTGTTTTGCCATATAAAAAACTGAGCTGTTTTTTTTAAAGAAGGGCCTTAAACAAAACAAAACAAAACATAAACAACAATAAAACTTAAAATTGACGGACATATCTGAAGTTGATCTCAAGATTATTGTGCTAAAAGTAAACAGTAAAAAAAACGTGTCATTTATTTTTAACACTTTAATGAGTAGGACACTTTTGGATCCCCAATTATTTAAGTGGGATTTGTTTTTGAGTGTCATAGCTCAAAACATAATACTAAATCAAACTCCAAAAATTAAGGCTCCAAATATGATATAATCTCAAATATTCCACCTAAAAAGTTATTGGGTGGAAAATATTGCATTTTGTGTTTTTTCTATTTTTTTTCCCTAATGTTGATCTAGAGCATGGGTGTCAAACTCCGGCCCCCATGCAATTTATTTTGGCCCTTGAGACAGTATTAAATTAACATTACAGCTGGCCCGCCGGTATTATACAGCAACGGTGCATTCATCGCTAATTTTAATACTTGCCAATCCTCACGATTTTCCCCGGAGACTCCCGAAAATCTACCGGGGCAACCATTCTCCCAAATTTCTCCCGACAATATCGGCAGCGTGCCTTAAAGGTACTGCTTTTAGCGTCCCCTACAACCTGTTGTCATGTCCGCTTTTCCGCCATACAATCAGCGTGCAGGCCCAGTTATGTAATATATGCGGATTCTACACACACATAAGTGAATGCAAGGCATACTTGGTCAACAGCCATACAGGTCACACTGAGGGTGGCCGTATAAACAACTTTAACACTGTTACAAATATGCACCACACTGTGAACCCACACCAAACAAGAATGACAAACACATTTTGCACTGTAACACAACATCAACACAACAGAACAAATACCCAGAACCACTTGCAGCATTAACTCTTCCGGGACACTACAATATACACCCCCTGCTACCAACAAACTTCAATTTTGCATGTCACTATAAAGTTATATAAGCTTTGCTTGTTCAATATTCAATGCAAAACTTGTTCGGGTCCCTATTGAAATGTTAAGTTGTTCAACTTTGGCCCGCGGCTTTTTTCAATTTAGAATTTTGGCCCACTCTGTGTTTGAGTTTGACACCCCTGATCTAGAGATTTAAAACTTGAATAATAATGAAAATAATAATACTGAATAATGACACATTTTAAATATTTTTTTGGACCAAAATCCTTTAGGGTCCCCGGGATCAAGCCTGAGTGGAGGCCTAAATAAATATTTTTTACACATTTATTGTATTGGTTTTTAAAAAAGATCATATGAAAATGGCCCCCGCTTGCTTTGATTTTTCAGTGTGCGGCCCTCAGTGGAAAAAGTTTGGACACCCCTGTATTAAACTGTGGTAGTTCTAACAATTAGGAAGGTTTGTGTCGTGTTTGTCCTCCTTCAACAAAAAATAGGTTTTCACCCCATTTTTTCCCCATTTCCATACATTTTTGAAAAAGCCCCAAGTTTTTATTTGGGCTTTCAGTACAGAGCTGCGGGAAAGTCTCTGCGAGGGACAAAATACTCGGTGATACTGCCGATGCTCAGTACCCAGGATTTAAAAAAAAAGGAGAATTTGTCGGGAGTCAGAGTTGGCAAAATAGTCATTAGTGATGTTGAACATCAGAAGAGTTAGTTGGCGAGGAAGACAGCGTGATGGCTGTCAGAATAATGAGTTGTTGTGGAAAGCCAGCTTGGGCGTGTGATCTATTATTTACAGCCTTTCTTTTACGTCTGCAACATACCTTTCAGGAGTGAGAGCTGTTTTCTTCTTAGCATTTGTGTTGTCCTTCTTTGGAAAGGATTGTAAGAAACTACAAGTGTGCACTTGGTACTTCAAGGAAAATGTCACTTTTTCATTGGAATTTTGCTCCTTCTTCACAATCGTTATGACGGACGTACTTTTTTTAGGATGCATCTTTACCCGTAAACAAAAGCCAATGGGAGTTTGAATGGTAGAAAACGGATGGATGGAATTTGCACTTACTAAACTGTCCCGTATGTTATGTCTGTGGGAGTGTTTTCATGCACATTTGTACCTGCTATCGTAATGTTTGTGCTATGGCGCCATCTTTTGGACATGTTTGCTCACTGCGGGTTCTACGGTGTCCTTCCATTTACTGCTTTCAACTGGAAGTAAGAGTGCCGTTCAGTTCACTAGCCATCCATAGCGTTTCTACTCGTATGGATTCTACAAACCCCGTTTCCATATGAGTTGGGAAATTGTGTTAGATGTAAATATAAACAGAATACAATGATTTGCAAATCCTTTTTTCAACCCATATTCAGTTGAATATGCTACAAAGACAACATATTTGATGCTCAAACTGATAAAAAAATTTTTTTTTGCAAATAATCATTAACTTTAGAATTTGATGCCAGCAACACATCAATCAATCAATCAATGTTTACTTATATAGCCCTAAATCACTAGTGTCTCAAAGGGCTGCACAAACCACTACGACATCCTCGGTAGGCCCACATAAGGGCAAGGAAAACTCACACCCAGTGGGACGTCGGTGACAATGATGACTATGAGAACCTTGGAGAGGAGGAAAGCAATGGATGTCGAGCGGGTCTAACATGATACTGTGAAAGTTCAATCCATAATGGATCCAACACAGTCGCGAGAGTCCAGTCCAAAGCGGATCCAACACAGCAGCGAGAGTCCCGTTCACAGCGGAGCCAGCAGGAAACCATCCCAAGCGGAGGCGGATCAGCAGCGCAGAGATGTCCCCAGCCGATACACAGGCAAGCAGTACATGGCCACCGGATCGGACTGGACCCCCTCCACAAGGGACAAAGAAGTTGGGAAAAGTGGCAATAAATACTGATAAAGTTCATCAAACACTTATTTGGAACATCCCACAGGTGTGCAGGCTAATTGGGAACAGGTGGGTGCCATGATTGGGTATAAAAGCAGCTTCCATGAAATGCTAAGTAATTCACAAACAAGGATGGGGCGAGGGTCACCACTTTTTAAGCAAATTCTCAAACAATTTTAGAACATTTCTCAACGAGCTATTGCAAGGAATCTAGGGATTTTACCATCTACTGTCCGTAAAAACATCAAAAAGTTCAGAGAATCTGGAGAAATCACTGCACATAAGCGACAATATTACGGCTCTTTGGTCCCTCAGGCGGTACGGCATCAAAAACCGACATCAGTGTGTAAAGGATATCACCACATAGGCTCAGGAACACTTCATAAAAACACTGTCAGTAACTACAGTTGGTCGCTACATTTGTAAGTGCAAGTTAAAACTCTACTATGCAAAGCAAAACCCATTTATCAACAACACCCAGAAACGCCGCCGGCTTCGCTGGGCCCGAGCTTATCTAAGATGGACTGATGCAAAGTGGAAAAGTATTCTGTGGTCTGACGAGTCCACGTTTCAAATTATATTTGGAAACTGTGGACGTGGTGTCCTCCGGAACAAAGAGGAAAAGAACCATCCGGAATGTTATAGGCGCAAAGTTCAAAAGCCAGCATGTGTGATGGTATGGGGGTGTATTAGTGCCCAAGGCATGGGTAACTTACACATCTGTGAAGGCACCGTTAATGCTGAAAGGTACATACAGGATTTGGAGCAACATATGGTGTCATCCAAGCAACGTTATCATGGACGCCCCTGATTATTTCAGCAAGACAATGCCAAGCCACGTGTTACGACAGCGTGGCTTCATAGTAAAAGAGCGCGGGTACTTTCCTGGCCCGCCTGCAGTCCAGACCTGTCTCCCATGGAAAATGTGTGGCGCATTATGAAGCGTAAAATACGACAGCGGAGACCCCGGACTGTTGAACGACTGAAGCTCTACATAAAACAAGAATGGGAAAGAATTCCACTTTCAAAGCTTAAACAATTAGTTTCCTCAGTTCCCAAACGTTTGAGTGTTGTTAAAAGAAAAGGTGATGTAACACAGTGGTGAACATGCCCTTTCCCAACTACTTTGGCACGTGTTGCAGCCATGAAATTGTAAGTTAATTATTATTTGCAAAAAAAAATTAAGTTTATGAGTTTGAACATTAAATATATTGCCTTTGTAGTTAAAGTTAAAGTAGCAATGATTGTCACACACACACAAGGTGTGGTGAAATTTGTCGTCTGCATTTGACCCATCACCCTTGATCACCCCCTGGGAGGTGAGGGGAGCAGTGGGCAGCAGCAGTGCCACGCCCGGGAATCATTTATGGTGATTTAACCCCCAATTCCAACCCTTGATGCTGAGTGCCAAGCAGGGAGGCAACGGGTACCATTTTTTTTTGTCTTTGGTATGACTCGACCGAGGTTTGAACTCCCAACCTACCGATCTCAGGGCGGACACTAACTACTAGGCCACTGAGTAGGTGGATTCAACGGAATATGGGTTGAAAAGGATTTTCAAATCATTGTATTCCGTTTATATTTACTTCTAACACAATTTCCCAACTCATATGGAAACAGGGTTTGTACTTTCATCACTCCGAGCAACCTTCGTAAGTTTTACAATATAACTAAAACAATTCACACTTCCTAAAGTGTCCCATGTGTGATGTCTGTAGGAGTGTTTTCATGCATATTAGTACCTGCTATTTTAATGTTGTGACGCTAATATGCTAACACGATTACGAGCGTCTGTGTTAGCATTATTAACTTACAATAACATTCTTTTTGTGTTGTTTGACTTTCACAAATTCCCCAGTAAATTCACCAAGACAGTGTTCTATTGTTTGTGCTATCTTTTGGACAAGTTTGCCCACCGCGGGTTCCACGGTGTCCTTCAATTGAGTGCTTTCGACTGGAAGTAAGAGGGCCATTCAGTTTTCTAGCCGTCCATAACCTTTCTACCTGTATGGATTCTTCATTCATCACTCCGAGCAACGTTTGTAAGTTTTACAATATAACTAAAACAATTCGCACTTACTAAACTGTCCCATGTGTGATGTCTGTAGGAGTGTTTTCATGCATATTTGTACCTGCTATCGTAATGTTGTTTGTGCTATGGCGCCATCTTTTGGACAAGTTTGCTTACTGCGGGTTCTACGGTGTCCTTCTGTTTAGTACTTTCAACTGGAAGTGAGAGTGCCGTTCAGTTTTCTAGCCGTCCATAGTGTTACTACTCGTATGGATTCTTCATTTATCACTCCAAAGCAACCTTTGTAAGTTTTACAATATAACTAAAACAATTCGTACTTACTAAACTGTCCCATGTGTGATGTCTGTAGGAGTGTTTTCATGCTTATTTGTACCTGCTATCTTAATGTTTTTTGTGCTATGGCGCCATCTTTTGGACAAGTTTGCTTACTGCGGGTTCTACGGTGTCCTTCTGTTTAGTGCTTTCAACTGGAGTGCCGTTCAGTTTTCTAGCCGTCCATAGCGTTCTACTCATATGGATTCTTCATTCATCAGTCCGAGCAACTTTTGTAAGTTTTACAATATAACTAAAACTGTTCATACTTACTAAACTGTCCCGTGTGTGATGTCTGTAGGAGCGTTTTCATGCATATTTGTACATGCTATCGTAATGTTATGATGTGTTTACAAGTGTTAGTATTATTTACTTACGACGACATTGGACATTTTTGTATTGTTTGTTTCACTAATTCCTCGGTAAATCCACCAAAACGTCACCTCGGAGTTATTGAGTCTGTTTAGCTGATTGACCATGACTTCTGTTTTGTTTGATCAGCCGTTTTACTGCCTTAACACAATTAAGGTATGTAAATAAACATTTACAGAATATTTCTGTGTAAATAACTCATTTTGCAATGTATCTGCGACTTCTTGTCCAGTGCGGCTTCTATGTGGAACAATATAGTGGGTGTGGCTTGTCTCTATCGTGGGGAAAGTACGGTAGTCGAGTCAAGACAAGAAGTGCTACAGGGCGACGTCGACGCAGGCCAGCAGGGGGCGGTAAAGTACCAAAAGACAAAAAAAACAAGGTTGAATGTGAGTGAGATCTTACTGTCTGTGGCCCCGCTGGTACCAGTAGTGGACCCTGAGAAGATCTTCTGGGTTCCATTCACAATGTGTCACCTCTTCGTCTTCCCGGAGTTCACCTTCCTCCTCCTCCTCCTCCTCCTCTTCCTCTTCCTCCTCCACCTCCTCCTCTTCTCCCGTGCTACCTGACAAGCAGCGGTCCGCCTGGGTCCTGGCACAGTCCGCCTGGTTCCTGGCACGGCCCAGCAGGCTCCGAGTCCGACTTTTCTGTTTGGACTTGCCTTGGACCTGATCAGATTGTCTTCTTTCACTAACTTCCTGGTGGTCCATCTCCTCTCCCTCGCCATCGTGGCCTTCTACGGCGTTCCGTCCGAACTTGCGCTGACCGGGCGCCTGCAAGACGGAGGACGAGTGCGGCGAGGGCAGTTCTGCCTGATACACGGACAGCGGGAGGGGAAGGTAGTGACCCGCGGTGTAGAGGCAACAACATGTCTGCGCACAGTCCTCCCCCGGTCCCGCCCGCACCATGCGGAGCCGCTTGCGAAAGGGTGGTCCGGCTTGGGGCGGCAAGCAGATCGGTGCGGGTCCGGTCCTGCTGAGCGTCTGGTGTGTGGGACTGGAGCCGGGCGGCAAGATGGTGGTCAGAAGCGGGTTGGCAGGGAAGCACCAGTCGGTGCTCTGCAGGAGGATCTCTGTCCTCAGACGGCGGAGGAGGTTGTTGACCAGGACCGAGCGCCGCAGAAACGCCTCGGGGTCGTCGATGAAACGCATCTTCTCCAGGGAGAGACGCAGCACGTGTGCCCGCTCCTCCAGAACTGGTGCCACCTGGGGGGTTGGACCCAGATGACCAAGCAAAGATCAGCAGAATCATCAACATTTTCTTCAGAATCATTTTCAATCCACATGTACACTCAGATGCATGTTGTTGGTCACCATTTAGCTTTTTTTGTCACTATGTACATTTTTTTCCATCACTATTTACCTTTTTGTCACTATGTACCTTTTTTCTATCACTATTTACCTTTTTTGTCACTATTTACCTTTTTTTGTCACCATTTACCTTTTTTTCTGTCACCATTTACCTTTTTTGTCACTATGTACCTTTTTTTCTATCACTATTTACCTTTTTTGTCACTATTTACCTTTTTTTGTCACCATTTGCCTTTTTTTGGACACTATTCATCTTTTTCTGTCACTATGTACCTTTTTTCTATCACAATTTACATTTTTTTGTCACTATTTACCTTTTTGTGTCACTATTTGCCTTTTTTGGAGACTATTTACCTTTTTTTGTCACTATATACCTTTTGTTTTGACACTATTTACCTTATTTTGTCACAATTTACCTTTTTTTGTCACTATTTGCCTCTTTTGGACACTATTTACATTTTTTACTGTCACTATTTACCTTTTTTGTCACCATTTATCTTTTTTGTCAATGTTTACCTTTTTTGGACACTATTTACCTTTTTCTGTCACATGTACCTTTTTTGACACTATTTACCTTTTTTTGTCACTATTTGCCTTTTTTTGTCACTATTTACCCTTTTTGCTGTAACTATTCAAATTTTTTGTAACCATTAACCTTTTTTTGTCACTATGTACCTTTTTTTCTATCACTATTTACCTTTTTTGTCAATATGTGCCTTTTTTTGGACACTATTTACATTTTTTCTGTCACTATTGACCTTTTTTGTCACCATTTACCTTTTATGTCACTATCTAGCTTTTTTTGTCACGATCTACCTTTTTTCTATCACTATCTACCTTTTTTGTCACTATCTTTTGTTGTCACTGTTTGCCTTTATTTTGGACACTATTTACCTTTTTTGACAGTATGTACCTTTTTTTGTCTCCATTTAACTTATTTTGGACACTATTTACCTTTTTGTGTCACTATTTGCCTTTTTGGGAGACTATATACCTTTTTTGTCACTATTTACCTTTTTTGTCACTATTTACTTTATTTGACACTTTACCTTTTTTTGTCACTATTTACCTTTTTTGTCACTATTTACTTTATTTGACACTTTACCTTTTTTTGTCACTATGTACCTTTTTGTTTTTCACTATTTACCTTTTTTGTCACTATGTACTTTTTTGTCATTATTTACCTTTTTAGACACTATTTACCTTTTTTGTCACTATGTACTTTTTTTGTCATTATTTACCTTTTTAAATCAATCAAAGTTTATTTACAGAGCTAACACTAAGAATATTATTATAATTATTAGTTTAAAGAACTTAGCATTTTCTCATTACATTCCAATGTTTTGCTCGTTTTTCTTACATTTTTACTGTTGTTTTTTTAGATAGATATTATTTGAAAATAAGGACGTCTTTACATTATAGCAGACAGCTGGAACCTGCAAGTGATCCTCATGAAGACTCGACACTAAAAGTAGGACTAAGCAGGAGAAGTGGTGACCTGCTGGAGGTAAGTTCAGCTAAAGGAGCATGTGGATGTGTACTAACAGTTTGGCAGTATGTCCTGAAACTGAAGGAAGCCTCATCGTGGTCCACAAACTTCCTCTTGAAGAAGGAGAGAGTTGACATTGACACCTGCTCAGCAAGTCGGCCAAGGGGAGGTTCTGTACAAAGCATCACATTGGAAGAGAAATATCATACACATTACACATTATACATTACACATCACACATTATACATTACACATTATACATCACACAGGAATCAGCAACAAATAACTAAGGTATTTTGGAGAGATGATCAAGTTCAGGGTCTTTGAAAACTTTTAGAACCCGCACCGCCAAATTTTCCATAATTACTTTTTTGAACTGATTTTTTGTGCAAGC
>NC_084634.1:39496003-39498503 GCF_033978795.1 Nerophis ophidion
ACTTTGGGTTACACTGAGTTCAGCTCGCCCGGCGAGAAGACAAAAGTTGTCTTTCATTTTATCAAGCAAAAGGCTTGTAAAAGTCCGCTGTGTGCGATGGGATGCGACATGGAGGTGCCGGTTTCTTTGAGCAATCGTCAGCCACAGGAATATTTTGTCCTGACCCGAGATCGACAAAGCGGAGCGAGAACAGGACCTGACGCAGCTCCAGGCAACTTTTCCTTGAACTGTTTTGTGACCCAGTGCAACAGTGGTTTATGACCGCCCTCCCTTTAAAAACAGCTGCAGCTATGTAATCAGGGGACGTCCAAATAAAAGAGGCGGCGTGGAACTCCCTCGTCAGAGCGTGGGACAACACAGGTCTACGTGCTCTCCTCATGAGCTAAATTGAATCCTGTCTCCGTTTGACTTCTTTGCTTCTTTGTCTGTTCAATAGATGTCATTGGTGTTTGACGCTGACAATCTGGTCTTTGCAGTCTATTCAATTGAATATAAGTTGAATAGGATTTGCAAATCATTCTGTTTAAACAAGTTGTCATGGTTACCTTGTTTTGATTTCTCCTGGGTGTGATTGGACGGGGTGCTCCTCGCCAAGCAGGTCTTACTGCAGCGCTGGCTTTTCCATCCCGGCTGGAAAGTGGAAAGATGAGGTTCTCTCTCTGGCTCCAGGAAAGGATTCATGGACAAGACGAGGGTCATCTCTTTACTCAATGAAAGTCTAGAGAAAACAGAAAAAAAAAACGATTGGTTTTCCATCTTGTCCATTCTTCTCTAATAAAGAGGTGTAGCAACATTCATGTGGGATATTTCTAGTGACTCTTCTAACACTTAAGTCTGCCAGCTGGGAGGATAACAACTGGGCCAGAGATGAGGAAATGACCCTACTTAAATTAGTTTCAGGAGATTCCTCATTTTCCAGAACACACATTTCCTTAATTAGTACAAACCATTACAGCGACAAAACATTCAGTGGAAACAAACTCTTTTATACGCATTTACATTTTCTCTAATGCAAATTCCTCCCGCTTGAGAGTGCCTACAACAGAGTAGGGTGGTACTAGTATAGTACTACGATACTAATGAATCATATTCAGTACTATACCGCCTCTAAAAAAGTAGTGGTACCCCCATTCCCCTTTTTTTTTACAGGCATGACGGCGTGTCGTCATGTGGTGACATTGCTGGTTCTACGAGCAGAGGAGCATGTTGGGCAGCGCACACACACAGAGTACTTACAAGCAGACACAGTGTGTAGACATCAAAGGGAGAATGGACGCACTTTGGTGTAAAAAGTAAAGATAAAGGTGAAGTTATAACGCTGAAAAACCTTTAGGAAGAGGTGCTTTAACACATGGCTAACATCCATCCACAGTGTTTTAGCTACTTCTAGATCATTAATCCTGGTCTCCATGGCGACAAAGTACATTTCTTACAAATATCCTTATCACTGGAGGACGAGGAAAAGCTAAACATACTTCACTACACACCGTAGATCACCGGCGTCACAATGTAAACAAACGCCATTGGTGGATCTACACCTGGCATCCACTGTAATGATACCAAGTACAATAGCGTATCTAGTCGATTCTACTATGATTACATCAATATTTTTAACTGTCACAACATTTTCTTCCATTTAAAAAAAAAAACTCAGGAAATATATGTCCCTGGACTCATGAGGACTTTGAATATGACCAATGTATGATCCTGTAACTACTTGGTATCGGATCAATACCTAAATGTGTGGTATCATCAAAAACTAATGTCAAGTATCAAAGAAGAGAAGAATAAGTGATTATTACATTTGAACAGAAGTGTAGATAGAACATCTTGAAACAGAAAATAAGCAGATATTAACAGTAAATGAACAAGTGGATTAATAATCAATTTTTACAGTTTGTCCCTCATAATGTAGACAAAATAATAGGTAGATATATATATACTGTATATATATATATATATACACACGTACATACACACACACACACATGTATATATATATACATACACATACATATATACATATATATACACATACATATATATGTATATATATGTATATATACATATATATACAGATACACGTATACATACATATACACGTATATATACATATATACATACATATACATATATACATACATATTAGGGGTGTAGTGGTATATGTATTTGTATTGAACCGTTTCTGTACGGGTGTTTCGGTTCGGAGGTGTACCAAACGACACGGACATATTAAGTAGCGCACCGCACGTTGTGTAAACAATGCACACCGAGGCACCATGAATTGATTTACGTGGACCCCAACTTAAACAAGTTGAAAAACTTATTGGGGTGTTACCATTTAGTGGTCAATTGTACGGAATATGTACTGTACTGTGCAATCTACTCATAAAAGTTTCAATCAATTAAAAAAACAACAACACACGGCATGCTAGCAGCGACCAGGCTACGATAGACTGACCACACCTCCTCTTTTCACCGGACATGTCCTCTTTTGCGG
>NC_084634.1:39503503-39676003 GCF_033978795.1 Nerophis ophidion
GTTGGAATTGTGCAAGTTGGAAACATCTCCAATTCATTTCAGTGGGAACTTCCTGGAAATTTGTGGAAAAGCGGGATTTTTAGGAAATGATTAGGAGCATGAATGTGCTGAATGGATGAAATGGTTGGTGATTGAAGCGTTTAAACTGCTCAAAAAATGTTGTAGTAGTAAGTTCTTTAATTGAAAAATGGTATTACAGAATTTCGGGAAAACTGGGAATGTTTCGAGTTCCTAAACCGACTTGATTTTTTTGTCCTGACTAAGAAGAATGTTTCGACAGTGGAATGAAAAATGTGAAAGGAGTCATCGCACTAAAAAAAGGTTGGAAATAAGGATAGACAAAAAAAGGAATTCCTGGAAATTTGTTGAATGTGTAAAAGTGGTTGTTTAAATTTCCGGGATGGAATGAATGTGTTGAAAGTGGAATGGCTGGAATAAGTTGAACAGTTTGGGAATTAAGCAAGTGGTAAACATCTCCAATTCATTTCAATGGGAACTTCCTGGAAATTTGGGGAAAAGCGGGATTTTTTGGAAATAATTAGGAGCATGAATGTCCTGAATGAGCTGAATTGGTTGGTGTTGGAATTGTTTAAACGGGTCAAGAAATGTTGAAGTAGTGAAAAATGGTATTAGAGAATTTTGGGAAAACTGAGAATGTTTGTAGTTCCTAAACCAACTGTTTTTTTTGTCCTGACTAAGAAGAATGTTTCCACGGTGAAACGAAAAATGTGAAAGGAGTCATCGCACTAAAAAAAAGTTGGAAATAAGGTTAGACAAAAACAGGAATTCCTGGAAATTTGTTGAATGTGGAAAAGTGGTTATTAAAATTTCCAGGACAAATTAAATGTGTTGAAGATGGAATGACTTGAATACGATGAAGGATGTTGGAATTGTGCAAGTTGGAAACATCTCCAATTCATTTCAGTGGGAACTTCCTGGAAATTTGTGGAAAAGCGGGATTTTTTGAAAATGATTAGGAGCATGAATGTGCTGAATGGATGCAATGGTTGGTGTTTGAAGCGTTTAAACTGCTCAAAAAATGTTGAAGTAGTAAGTTCTTTAATTGAAAAACGGTATTACAGAATTTCGGGAAAACTGGGAATGTTTCGAGTTCCTAAACCGACTTGATTTTTTTGTCCTGACTAAGAAGAATGTTTTGATATCAATCAATCAATCAATCAATGTTTATTTATACAGCCCCAAATCACAAATGTCTCAAAGGACTGCACAAATCATTACGACTACAACATCCTCGGAAGAACCCACAAAAGGGCAAGGAAAACTCACACCCAGTGGGCAGGGAGAATTCACATCCAGTGGGACGCCAGTGACAATGCTGACTATGAGAAACCTTGGAGAGGACCTCAGATGTGGGCAACCCCCCCCCCCCTCTAGGGGACCGAAAGCAATGGATGTCGAGCGGGTCTAACATGATACTGTGAAAGTTCAATCCATAGTGGCTCCAACACAGCCGCGAGAGTTCAGTTCAAGCGGATCCAAGACAGCAGCGAGAGTCCCGTCCACAGGAAACCATCTCAAGCGGAGGCGGGTCAGCAGCGTAGAGATGTCCTCAATCGATACAGGCGAGCGGTCCATCCTGGGTCTCGACTCTGGACAGCCAGTACTTCATCCATGGTTATCGGACCGGACCCCCTCCACAAGGGAGGGGGGGACATAGGAGAAAGAAAAGAAGCGGCGGATCAACTGGTCTAAAAAGGAGGTCTATTTAAAGGCTAGAGTATACAGATGAGTTTTAAGGTGAGACTTAAATGCTTCTACTGAGGTAGCATCTCGAACTGTTACCGGGATAGTGGAATGAAAAATGTGAAAGGAGTCATCGCACTAAAAAAAAAACATTAAATATAAGGATAGACAAAAACAGGAATTCCTGGAAATGTTTGAATGTGGAAAAGTGGTTGTTTAAATTTCCGGGATGGAATGAATGTGATGAAGGTGGAATGGCTGGAATAAGTTGAACAGTTTGGGAATTGTGCAAGTTGGAAACATCTCCAATTCATTTCAATGGGAACTTCCTGGAAATTTGGGGAAAAGTGGGATTTTTATAAAATGATTAGGAGCATGAATGTCCTGAATGAGCTGAATTGGTTGGTGTTTGAAGTGTTTAAACCAGTCAAGAAATGTTGAAGTAGTAACAGATTTTTAATTGAAAAATGGTATTACAGAATTTCGGGACATTTCAAGTTCCTAAACAGACTTGTTTTTTTGTCCTGACTAAGAAGAACGTTTTGACTGTGAAGCGAAAAATGTGAAAGGAGTCATCGCACTAAATAAAAGGTTGGGAATAAGGTTAAACAAAAGCAGGAATTCCTGGAAATGTGTTAAATGTGGAAAAGTGGTTGTTCAAATTTCTAGGATGAGTTGAATGTGTTGACGGTGGAATGGCTGGAATAAGTTGAAGGATGTGGGAATTGTGCAAGTTGGAAACATCTCCATTTCATTTAAGTGGTAACTTCCTGGAAATTTAGGAATTTGGGGAAAAGCGGGATTTTTTGGAAATGATTAGGAGCATGAATGTCCTGAATGAGCTGAATTGGTTGGTGTTGGAATTGTTTAAACCGGTCAAGAAATGTTGAAGGAGTAACAGGTTTTTAATTGAAAAAAGGGTTCTACAGAATTTCGGGAAAACCTGGAATGTTTCTAGTTCCTAAACCGACTTGGTTTTTTATGTCCTGACTAAGAAGAATGTTTCCACAGTGGAATGAAAAATGTGAAAGGTGTCATTGCACTAAAAAAAGGTTGGAAGTAAAGATACACAATAACAGGAATTCCTGGAAATTTGTTGAACGTGGAAATGTGTTTTATTTTATTTCCAGGGGCGACTTGTTCAGGGTGTACCCCACCTTCCGCCCGATTGTAGCTGAGATAGGCACCAGCGCAACCCCAAAGGGAATACGCGGTAGAAAATGGATGGATGGAAGGATGAATTGAATGTGTTGACGGTGGAATGGCTGGAATAAGTTGAAGGATGTGGGAATTGTGCAAGTTGGAAACATCTCCAATTCATTTCAATGGGAACTTCCTGGAAATTTGGAGAAAGCGGGATTTTTTTGAAAATGATTAGGAGCATGAATGTCATGAATGAGCTGAATTGGTTGGTGTTGGAATTGTTTAAATCCCTCAAGAAATGTTGAAGTAGTAACAGTTTTTAATTTAAAAATGGTATTACAGACTTTTGGGAAAACTGGGAATGTTTCTAGTTCCTAAACCGACTTGTTTTTTTTTTTCCTGACTAAGAAGAATGTTTTGACGGTGAAATGAAAAATGTGAAAGGAAAGGTTGGAAATAAGGATAGACAAAAACAGGAATTCCTGGAAATGTGTTGAATGTGGAAAAGTGGTTGTTTTTAAATTTCCAGGATGAATTGAATATGTTGAAGGTAGAATGTCTGGAATAAGTTGAAGGATGTGGGAATTGTGCAGGTTGGAAACATCTCCAATTCATTTCAATGGGAACTTCCTGGAAATTTGGGGAAAGCGGGATTTTTAGAGAATGAATGTCCTGAATGAGCTGAATTGGTTGGTGTTTGAATCGTTTAAACCGGTCAAGAAATGTTGAAGTAGTAACAGTTTTTTCAGTGTGAAGTAATCATCACACTGAAATCATCACAAAAACAGGGACTCCTGAAAATTTGTTGAACGTGGAAAAATGTTTTTTTGAATTTCCAAGTTGAATATGTTGAAGGTGGAATGGTTTGAATCAGTTGAAAAATGTGGGAATTATGGAAGTTTGACAAATGGATAATACATTTTGAATGGGGAAAATGTCCTTAAAAACTGGTAATTCTAGGAAATCCAGGAATATTTTATAATTCTTGAAGGAGAGCAAACGGCTTAATCAACTACAAAAATATGGGTTTGTGGAATTTAGAAAAAATTCTTATTTATCTCAATGGGAATTTTATGGGAATTTGGGAATGTTGGGAAAAGCAGAACATCTTTGAAAATGCAAAAAAAAAAAAAAAAAAAAATTAATGTTTAAATGAGTTGGTGTTTGAATTTTTCAAATCTGTTGAAGTAGCAAAATTGTTAATTGAGAAATAGAACTAAGTAATTCCTGGAATTTCGTAAAAACCATGAATTTTTTCCGTTTAAAAAACTAATTAGTTTTTTGTCCTGATTAAGAGGAATGATTTGATGGTGGAATGGTTGAAGTGCGTTGAAAAATGTGGGAGGAGTAGTTGACCGAAAAAAGGGTGAAAACATGGTTTGAAAAAAATGGGAGTTCCCGGAATTTTTGGGAACTTGAAAATATAATAGTTTGAATGTCCAGGATGAGTGGAACTTGTGGAAGGTGGAATGGTTTGAAATCGGTTAAAAAATGGCCAATTCTTTTGAATGGGAAAAATGTCCCCTTCAGCTCTCACTGGATCGGTTCGCAGACGAGTGTGAAGCGACCGGGATGAGAATCAGCACCTCCAAGTCCAAGTCCATAGTCCTCACCCCGAGAAAGGGTGGAGTGCCATCTCTGGGTTGGGGAGGAGACTTTTCCCCCAGTGGAGGAGTTTAAGTACCTCGGAGTCTTGTTCACGAGTGAGGGAAGAGTGGATGGTGAGATCGACAGGCGGATCGGTGCGGCGTCTTCAGTAATGCGGATGCTGTATCGATCCGTTGTGGTGAAGAAGGAGCTGAGCCGGAAGGAAAAGCTCTCAGTTTACCGCTCGATGTACGTTCCCATCCTCGCCTATGATCATGATCTTTGGGTTATGATTGAAAGGACAAGATCACAGGTACAAGCGGCCCAAATGAGTTAGCTTAGCCGGGTAGTGGGTCTCTCCCTTAGAGATAGGGTGAGAAGCTCTGCCATCCGGGAGGAACTCAAAGTAAAGCCGCTGCTCCTCCACATGGAGAGGAGCCAGATGAGGTGGTTCGGGTATCTGGTCAGGATGCCACCCGAACGCCTCTCTAGGGAGGTGTTTCGGGCATGTCCGACCAGTAGGAGGCCACGGGGAAGGGTGGAGTGCTTTCTCCGGGTTGGGGAGGAGACCCTACCCCAAGTGTAGGAGTTCAAGTACCTCGGAGTCTTGTTCACGAGTGAGGGAAGAGTGGAGGGTGAGATCGACAGGTGGATCGGTGTGACGCTGTATCGATCCGTTGTGGTGAAGAAGGAGCTGAGCCGGAAGGCAAAGCTCTCAATTTACCGCTCGATCTACGTTCCCATCCTCACCTATGGTCATGAGCTTTGGGTCATGACCGAAAGGATAAGATCACGGGTACAAGCGGCCCAAATGAGTTTCCTCCGCCAGGTGGTGGGTCTCTCCCTTAAAGATAGCGTGAGAAGCTCTGTCGTCCGGGAGGAACTCAAAGTAAAGCCGCTGCTCCTTCACATGGAGAGGAGCCAGGTGAGGTGGTTCGGGCATCTGGTCAGGATGCCACCCGAATACCTCCCTAGGGAGGTGTTTAGGGCACGTCCAGCTGGTAGGAGGCCACGGGGAAGACTATGTCTCCCGGCTGGCCTGGGAACGCCTCGGGATCCCCAGGGAGGAACTGGAGCAAGTGGCTGAGGAGAGGGAAGTCTGGGCTTCCCTGCTTAGGCTGCGGCCCCCGCAACCCGACCTCAGATGAGCGGAAGAAGATGGATGGATGGATGGCCCATAATAAATGGAAAAGCATAAGTGTAAATGTTCGGTGCATTCACACAGTAAAGACTTCCTGGCACTCGCAGCAACGTGTTATTTAAAGGTTGCTGCAGCGACACATTTATTCATGTTTGTGTGTCAGAAGGGAAAATAAAAGAGGGTTGAGGAGGACAAGAGGAGGGAAGCCGTCTGACTCCCGTTTCCTTCTCCCTTAGTGGCAGGCTGTGGAAGGAATGTGAGATGATTGAGAGCGGATGTGTAGACGTGTGGGCATGTGAAAGAAGTAGCAAGTGTGAAACATATGCAAGAGACCGCTCCACCTGTGTTCGCCTCCTGGTTTCATCCCTTATCTCTCCTCACACGGCTCCCTTCCGCCGCCAGACTCTCTACAGCATTCTTTCATTACGCCGCTTGATGATGACGAGAACTTAATTGCGGCGGCGGGGCGCGACAGGAGCTGTGGGAACGGGCACTGATCGAGAGTGATAGAGAATAAGGAGAGATAGACCGAGGGCCGTGGCAGGGTGGATAGGATGAGTCAGAAAGGGAAAGACAAGTGCCGTGGGGGGTCTTGTCATGAGTGGAACCAAGTCACCCGCAGCCATGGTTTCTGAGAGAGAGAGACACACTCAGACATGCACGGCTTGTCGTGTCGTGCAACATTTGGATGGAGAGTCAACCAAGGTCAACTGAGACAGCGCACGCAAAGTCTGATTTACTATCTCATGCTATTGTTTATGGGTACGCTTCTCAATTGCCACATACAGGATTAGTTTTTATTTTTATTGTGGCCTCCTACTGGTCGGACATCAAGGTCGTGGCGTCCAGGGGGCATCCTGACCAGATGCCCGAACCACCTAATCTGGCTACTCTCGGCTTCTTTACTCAGAACTTCTCCCGAACGAGAGCTTCTCACCCTATCTCTAAAGGAGAGACCCGCCACCCGGCGGAGGAAACTTATTTGGGCCGCTTTGATTGATTGATTGATTGATACTTTTATTAGTAGATTGCACAGTACAGTACATATTCCGTACAATTGACCACTAAATGGTAACACCCCAATAAGTTTTTCAACTTGTTTAAGTCGGGGTCCACGTTAATCAATTCATGGTAGTACCCGTGGTTTTGTCCTTTCGGTCATGACCCCAAGCTCATGACCATAGGTGAGGATCGGAACGTAGATGGACCGGTAAATTGAGAGCATTGCCTTCCGGCTCAGCTCCTTCTTCACCACAACGGATCAATGCAGTGTCCGCATTATTGAAGACGCCACACGAAATGGCTGTCGATCTCATGACCCACTCTTCCCTCACTCATGAACAAGATTCTTTGGGGCAAGATCTCCTCCCCAACCCTGAGATGGCACTGCACCCTTTTCCGGGTAAAAACCATGGACTCAGACTTGGAGGTGCTGACTCTCATCACAAACTCCCCATTGAGTTTTTTCTTGCCCTGATGTGGGATCTGAGCCGTTGGATGTCGTTGTGGCTTGTGCAGCCCTTTGAGACACTTGTGATTAACGGTTATATAATTAACCTTTGATTGACTGATTGATTGATTGATTGATTGACAGTCGCTTCAAACCTATCCAGTGAGAGCAGAAGATCCTGGACAGTTGAAGCCATCAGGACCACATCATCTAATCCTGCAGCCACCAAACCAGATCCCTTCAATGCCCTGACTGCGCCTAGAAATTCTGTCCATAGTTAAAGTACCAATGATAGTCACACACACACTAGGTGTGATGAAATTTGTCCTCTGCATTTGACCCATCCCCTTGTTCCACCCGCTGGGAGGTGAGGGGATCAGTGGGTAGCAGCAGTGGCCGTGCCCGGGAATCATTTTTGGTGATTTAACCCCCAATTCCAACCCTTGATGCCGAGTGTCAAGCAGGGAGGTAATGGGTCTCATTTTTATAGTCGGCCGAGGTTTAAACTCACAACTTACCGATCTCAGGGCGGACACGCTAACCACTAGGCCACTGAGTAGGTGAAGGTATGAACAGAATCGGTGCAAAAGGGCAGCACTTGCGGAATCCAAACATGACTAAAAACGGGTCCGACTTACTGCTGGCGATGCAGACCAAGCTCTGACACGACCATACAGGGAGCGAACTGCCACAACCACACAGTCCGGTACCCCATACTATCTGTGCACTCCCCACAGGACTTTCCAAGAAACAGGGTCCAATGCCTTCTCCAGGTCCACAAAGCACATGTAGCCTGGTTGGGCAAACTCCCATAAACCCTCAAGGACCCCGCCGAGAGTATAGAGCTGGTCAACAGTTCCGCAACCAGGAAAAAAACCCACACTGCTCCTGAATCCAAGGTCCGACTATCTGGCATAGCCTCCTCTTTAGTACACCTGAATAGACCTTACCGGGAAGCCTGTGGAGTGTGATCCACTATAGTTGGAACATACCCTTCGGGAACTTTGCTAATTGTTATTGGAACACTGATAAAGTTAGCAGTTAAATAAAGGAGTGATCATACATTTTCCAATACCTCTATAACTGATAACAGTAGTTCATATGCTCATTTCAAAATTAGATTTACAGCCCCAAAACATCGTTATTGTTTTTATTTTGATGCCCCGCCCAACAACTTTTGAGCAAGTAGAAAGTCTGTGAGTGTGTCACATCCAGGTTGCCAGTTCCACACCGCCATCTTAGTCTGGCTACTGCCACTGGTAAAGTTACTAAACATGTCAGACTGATACAGTTAGCTGTTAAATAAAGGACGAGTGACGTGAAAATCCCAGTAAACAAACCATCAATCAATCAATCAATGTTTATTTATATAGCCCTAAATCACAAGTGTCTCAAAGGGCTGCACAAACCACTACGACATCCTCGGAAGAACCCACATACAAACTTTATAAACAAGTCCTTACAACATTCCCGACACATCGCGGAAGGACGCCGCCGGCTGCACGTTCTAAATGAAACATCCTCCTTGCGCTCTTAATCGCACACCCACACTCCACAGAAGTAGAAGCCATTGAAACGAAGCGATCAACTCTGTTAGCTTGGAGGGAAAGTCCATGGACTCGCCGCCATGTTTGCCGAGCCGAGCTGCTCAAGTGCGCATCTGCAGACTCTACGGCGCTTCAGTATTCAGGAAGTAAGCAGTTGCCTAAAATGAATTACTAAATGACGGTGTGAAAGTCTCCCTACAGTGGGTTCTCCTGGTCCCGACAGATCTTCTGGGAGCCCAGTGGTCAGGGTTAAACAAGTCTTTTATGGCCCGTACACACGCCTAAGGATAGCTTGCTTTCCAGCAGTCTTGGCTCTCGTGACTTTTCAGTCTACTCGTGTCAGCTCGCTCTCTCAATCTCTCGGGCATGTGTCTTCTAGTCCCACTCCAACAACGTCTCTCGGCCCGGCTGCTGCTAATGAGGGCGACATCCCCCAGCTGGGCTTGTCGCCTTCATAATCCCTTTAGCACAGGGGTCGGGAGCTTTTTTGGCTGAGAGAGCCATGAAAGCCAAATATTTTAAAAAGTATTTCCGTGAGAGCCATATAATTTTTTTTAACACTGAATACAACTAAATGCATGCATTTTTAAGTAAGACCAACTTGTTCAGAGTATGATAAGTCTCTTATTATTTTTAATAACATTGTTATTCTAAAGATAACCAATAATAAATCAAATTCTTCTTACTATTAATTCAACTTCTGGTGCTACATGGTTTTGCTGATGTCAATGAAATCACAAAGGTGAATTTTGTTGATGTTATTGACTTATGTGCTAATCAGACATATTTGCGCACGGCATGACAACAAGCTAATCGATGCTAACATACTATTTAGGCTAGCTGTGTGTACATATTGCATCATTATGCCTCATTTGTAGCTATATTTGCATTCAGCCTTTCGCTCCACCCACATTTAATGCCAAACAAACACATACCAATCGACGGATTCAAGTTGCACCAGTGGTCAAAAGATGCGAAAGTCCCTCGTTTGTTCTGTTCTGTCGTAGCATCCCTACCGACGATAGCGATGCTACGACAGAGATGTGTGGATATCCTGCGACACTCAAAGCAGATGCATTTCCAACAATAAAGTCAACGAAATCACAGAGGTGAGTTTTGTTGATGTTATTGACTTATGTGCTAATCAGACATATTGAGCACGGCATGACTGCAAGTTAATCGATGCTAACATGCTATTTAGGCTAGCTGTATGTACACATTGCATCATTATGCCTCATTTGTAGCTATATTTGCATCCAGCCTTTCCCTCCATGCACATTTAATGCCAAACAAACACATACCAATCGACGGATTCAAGTTGCACCAGTTGTCAAAAGATGCTATCGTTGGTTAGAAGGCGATCGCCGAATTCGTCCTCGTTGCCGTTGTCTGTCGTGATATGGCTCAATAGCTGCAGTTTCTTCTTCAATTTAGTTTTCGCTATTTTCCTCCACTAGAGATGCGCGGTTGCGGTCTCATCCGCGGAGTACGCGGATAAACCGCGGGTCAGGCGAGTGAAATGACGAAAAAATAGATTTGAAATAGATTCGGGCGGGTGGCAGTTGAATCATTTGGAAATATTTGATATACATGGTTCAGGGATTGGTAACCTTTACCGTTCAAAGAGCCATTTTGGACCTGTGTTACAAAGCGAAGAAGACATTAGGAGACGTAAACATTCTCAAGAATGTCTGCCCGCAGTCACCCATTTAATAAGTATTAGGGCGCGCTATGAAGCCTTTGCCCTTGACGCCTTCTACAACGTGTACGATCTACTTGCCAGTCCAGCATCATGTTGAGTGTGGCTTCCACTGACACACGCACACGACTGCAAGGCATACTGGGTGACACAGAGCACACTAATGATTGTGATATAAACAATTTTAACACTCTTACTAATATGCGCCACGCTGTGAAGCCACACCAAACAAAAATGACAAACACATTTCGGGAGAACATCCTCACAGTAACACAACATAAACGCAACACAACAAATACCCAGAATCCTTTGCATCCATGAAATTTCCTGACTATATTATACACCCCACTAGCAGCAAACCCCGCCACCCCCTCCACCCCCCCGTGCGTCGGTAAGGTGGGCGGGTTTAGGGGCACGGGGGTGTAAAATATATTCAGGATGTGTCACGGATGCAAAGGATTCTGGGTATTTGTTGTGTTGCGTTTATGTTGTGTTACTGTGAGGATGTTCTCCCGAAATGTGTTTGTCATTCTTGTTTGGCACATATTAGCAAGAGTGTTAAAATTGTTTATATCACAACCATCAGTGTACTCTGTATCACCCAGTATGCCCTTCAATCTTGTACGTGTATCTGCGGAAGCTACACACAACATGTCACTGGACTGGCAAACGGTTCGTACATGTTGAAGGTGTCAAAGGCAATGGCTTCGCAGCACGCCTTTATTCCCGTTATCTGAATGAGCACCATCGGATATTCGCCAGAACGTTGGCGGCTCCCATTGCCTTCTTTACTTTGTGACACGGGTCAAACTAGCTTTTTAACTGGTAAAGGTCGCCAACTCCGGATATATAACAACGGGCGGGTGGCGGGCGGTTATGATGAAATGTTGGTTTGGGTGGATGGCGGGTGGATGACGACTTTAGTGATGCGGTTGCGGATGATATAATTGCCTATCCGGGCATTTCTATCCTCCACACTCTAACCATCCGTTTCAATACATGCGTAATCTGTTGTATCGCTTAAGCCGCTGAAATCCAAGTCTGAATCCGAGCTAATGTCGCTAGTCCTTTCTGTTCTATCCGCCATGTTTGTTTGTATCGGCATCTCGCAGTGACGTCACAGGAAAATGGACGGGTGGATATAGCGATGGTGAAAATCAGGCACTTTGAAGCAGTTTTTTGGGATATTTCGTGATGGGTAAAATTTTGAAAAAAACTTCGAAAAATAAAATAAGCCACTGGGAACTGATTTTTATTGGTTTTAACCCTTCTGAAATTGTGATAATGTTCCCCTTTAAGGTTGTATTTTTTCCCTAAAATTGTCTTTCTAAAAGTTATGAGAAGCAAAGCAAAAAAATAAATGCATTTATTTAAACAAGTGAAGACCAAGTCTTTAAAATATTTTCTTGGATTTTCAAATTCTATTTGAGTTTTGTCTCTCTTAGAATTAAAAATGTTGAGCAAAGCGAGACCAGCTTGCTAGTACATAAATAAAATTTAAAAAATAGAGGCAGCTCACTGGTAAGTGCTGCTATTTGAGCTATTTTTAGAACAGGCCAGCGGGCGACTCATCTGGTCCTTATGGGCGACCACCGCGTTGGTGACCCCTGCTGTAGAACATTCATGCTTTGTTGTCCACTCGTTAAAAGTGCGATTTTTGGAATTTATAAACATTTTTTTCCAGGGTTGAATGAGTAGTCTTCTTCGAGTCACTTGAGATCTGCTGTCAAGGCTGCACCACAAGTGATAAGATGCGTTACAAGTAATTCCCCTTTTAAGACCCCAAAACACACCTAATGTACATGCAGAGTCATTAAAAAGACACAACACCTATTTTTGATGCTGTCCACCTTACAAAATACCTCTCACAATTATTGAAGACATTCTACATGCAGTTGTACACATTAAGAAACAATTACAGGCACGCCATTGCACATCACTTATGTCTAAACAGCTTCATAAAATCAAGAACATATTGAAATAATTGACTGTAAAGATTTAGACATGGCCAACACACCGCATTCTTTTCAAATAAATGATTTACGACTTAGAGAATTTAGGAATACGCCAAACATGTATAGGATTTTCCTGTCTATTGTAGTAATTGTAATATTTTAGTACCGGTACCACAATGTATTTTGATATTTTTCCAATTAAAGGGGACCGCAAAAAAATCTCTTTATTGTCTTTATTTGAACTGAACAAGAAACATATGTTTATTATTTTAATTTAATTTAATTTAGTCCTAAATAAAATGTTGAACAGTAGTAAGTAAACAAACAAAGACTCCCGATTAGTCTGCAGTAACATATTGTGTCATTTATACACCTATTATTTTGTACACTTTATGGGGGACAAACTGTAAAAAGTGATCATTAATCTACTTGTTCATTTACTGTTTGAACATGTTCTATCTAAACTTCTGTTAAAATGTAATTAATAATCCCTTATTCTTCTCTCCTTTGATACTTGACATTAGTTTTGGATGATACCACACATTTAGGTATCGATCCGATACCAAGTAGTTACAGGATCAAACATTGTTCTTATTCAAAGTTCTCATGTGTCCAGGGACGTATTTACTGACTTTATAAAAATAATATACATTTTAAAAGAAGGACGTTAAAAAATATCTCTGTAATCATAGCAGTATTGACTAAATACGCTCTTGTACTTGGTATCATTACAGTGGATGTCAGGTGTAGATCCACCCATGGCGTTTGTTTACATTGCGACACCGGAGAGCTATTGTATCCTCCTAGGGTGTGTAGTGAAGCATGTTTAGCTATTCCTTGTCCTCCAGTGATAATGTTACTTGTAAGAAACACTTTATTTGATGGCATGCAGGCTATGATTAGTGATTCTGAAGTAGCTAAAACACTACGGATGGATGTTAGCCGTATGTCTTAAAACAGCTCTTCCTGAGGCTGTTTCAGTGTTATAACTTCACTTGTATCTTGACTTTTTACACCAAAATGCATCCGTTCTCCCTTTTCTGTCTACAAACTGTGTCTGCTTGTATGTACTCTGTGTGTGTGCGCTGCCCAACATGCTCCTCTGCTCGTAGAACCAGCAATGTCACCATGTGCCGTCATGCACGACTCCATCCATCCATCCATTTCCTACCGCTTATTCCCTTTGGGATCGCGGGGGGCGCTGGTGCCTATCTCAGCTACATTTGGGCAGAAGGCGGGGTACACCCTGGACAAGTTGCCACCTCATCGCAGGGCCAACACAGATAGACAGACAACATTCACACTCACATTCATGCACAACTCATGGAAGGTATTTTACATTTATTATAGATGTTTTATTTATTTATTTGATCTAAGAAGGTTTACTGATGTGCATGTAATGAACACATTATATAGCAAAAGTTTCTATGTACTAAGTGAGCAGCTCACTACGGTGGTTACAGTTACAGGTTTGTTTATTCTCTACAGATTGGCCCTAAACTTACATTTAATGGGAAAGATTCAGCATAAAAAGTGTCAGTGATATCAAATGTAAGCGGAACCTTGAAGCTACTCCCCCGTGCAGCCTCAAATATGATAATAGTTTCAGCATGTGTGTCAAATGTATGTCAGTGTGTGTACTTAGTGTCGACTCCCTGCTCTCTGCAGCAGGTTTGAGTGTTTCCGAGCCTTAGGAGTGACAAAGTTACTGTGGAGGACAGACAGTAGTAACATTTAGTCATGGTACAAGAAAGTCATTAAGACATCTCATACTGTGCACATAGTGTTACTGGAAAATAAAATAAATGCTTGTCCACTCATAATCTGTTAAGCATTTGTGACTTGATGAGTCCTTTGAATAAAACTGAAACATCCCTATGAGGTATTTGTAGACATCTATTGTTATGTACCGTTTCAAAGACAAATACGTGATTGCAATGCTGTATATATACATACATATATACAAATACCAGTGACGTGCGGTGAGTTTCATGGCTGGTGAGGCACTGACTTCTTCACAGTCAGATTTATAAACATATGAACCCTATATAGCAGGGGTGTCAAACTCAAATACAGAGTGGGCCAAAATTTTAAACTGGTTGAACAAATTAACCTTTTAATAGGGACCCCAAAAAGTTTTGCATTGAATATTAAAAGAGCAAGGCTTGTATAACTTTATAGTGACATGCAAAAATCTATTTTCAAATATTGTAGCATCCTGGAAGAGTTAGTGCTGCAAGGGGTTCTGAGTATTTGTTCCGTTGGGTTACGGTGCGGGTGTCCTCCCTAAATGTGGCTGTCATTCTTGTTTGGTGTGGGTTCACAGTGTAGCGCATATTTGTGACAGTGTTAAAGTTGTTTATACGGCCACCCTCAGTGTGACCTGTATGGCGGTTGACCAAGTATGCCTTGCATTCACTTGTTTGTGTGTAAAGTCCGCATATAGTATGTGACTGGGCCGACACAATGTTTGTATGGAGAAAAAGCGGACTGGACGACAGAATGCAGTGCCTTGAACGTCCCCAATGATGTTGTTTGGGTGGAAATCGAGAGAAATTCGGGAGAATGGTTGCCCCGGGTGATTTTCGGCAAGGGCACTGAAATTCGGGAGTCTAATGGGAAAATTGGGAGGGTTGGTAAGTATGAGTATTAGCGGTGAATGCGGTGTTATAACACCGGCGGGCCAGCTCTAATGTTAATTTGATATTGCCTCAAGGGCCAAAGTAAATTACACGGCGGGCCAAATTGGCCCGCGGGCCAGAGTTTGACACCCATGCTATATAGTATCTTATTCACCCTTTGATTGGCAGCAGTTAACAGGTTATGTTTAAAAGCTCATACCAGCATTTTTCCCCGCTTATTGGCACTCAGCATCAAGGGTTGGAATTGGGGGTTAAATCACAAAAAATGATTCCCGGGCGTGGCCACCGCTGCTGCTCACTGCTCCCCTCACCTCCCAGGGGGGGAACAAAGGGATGGGTCAAATGCAGAGGACAAATTTCACCACACCTAGTGTGTGTGTGACATTATTGGTACTTTAACTTAATGTAGCAGGTACTTCATCTAGTATAGTATAAATAAATTACACTTATTATTATCATTATTAGCGATAATACTGCAAACATTAACAATATTAAATAATCACATGTATGTAGAAAATAAACACGACAGTACACAATGTTGTCACTATGACAGCTGTAACCGCGCTCCAGCGGCCGTGTTCATTCATTGTCTTTACTGTAGCATAAAAAATGCAGATGGCCTTAAAACGCCACAATACTCAGTCACCATATTTAAGTACCCAAAATAAAGACTCGACATACATATAAATTCAATCAGAGCAGAAACATTGGCGGAAACGGGATTAAAACCCGATGCTAACCGCCCATAGAAAATACATGGGTACGGCTAGTAGCTACTATTAGTAAACAAATTCACTTACCAACTCGGCTTAATATCTCAACATCGACACACTCTTTTGTCGCAACTCGGCCCTGCTGGTCGGCACCTATAAGTTTACAATTAGTTGTAAAATGTTGGACGGTTGTTTTTCCGACATGCAGGCAAACGACAACTTTAAAACGTACCGGCTTCAGATGTCCCCAGGCTTAGCCGAGTAGTGCAAGAATGTTCTCTGGTATCACTAGCGCCCTCTACCGCCAGGAGGCCGTAGAACAGGAGCCTCACATTGTGCGTGTTTCGCAGCCGTTTTATCATTGCCCAGCACAAGAAATACGTTACACACATACAGTTGTTGACAAAATACACAGTACATTATATACCTCAGCTAACTAAACTATGGAAATGTATAATATCATTCATATAGCGATAAGGTCTCACTGCACAGCAAGCCAGCAGTTAGCCGAGTCATTGCGCAATCCATGGTGACGGAGAGGCTCAGCTGGCTGTGACTCACCGCAAGTCTCTGCTCAGTATTTGAAGGGCAAATGTGAAAATTAAGCGATTTTGAATAAAAAATAATTTAAAACTGGTGAAGTTAAATGGAAAATAGGTTTATAGTATAATCACTGGATACATCACTGGATACATAACAATATAATTTGGGGTGGCGGTGTTTGCTGCTAGCGGGGTGTATAAAATAGTCAGGATGTGTCATGAATACAAAGGATTATGGGTATTTGTTGTGTTGCGTTTATGTTGTGTTACTGTGAGAATGTTCTCCCGAAATGTGTTTGTCGTTCTTAATTGGTGTGGCTTCACAGCGTGGCGCATATTACTAAGAGTGTTAAAATTGTTTATAATCACAACCATCAGTGTGCTCTGTGTCACCCAGTATGCCTTGCAGTCGTGTGCGTGTTGCCGCGGAAACCACACACAACATGATGCTGGACTGACAAGCAGAGCGTAGATGTTGTAGTGGGCGACAAAGCCAATGGCTTCATAGCACGCCCCAATACTTATTATCTGGGTGACTGCCGGCAGTCATTCAAGAGAATAATATCGTCTCTTATTGTCTTCTTCGCTTCATGACACGGGTCTTAAATGGCACTTTGAATGGCAAAGGATACCGATCACAGAACCATGTATATCAAATATTTCCGGATGGTTCAACCACCACTTGCGCGAATCTAATTAAAATCTATTTTTTTCGTCATGTCAACTGCAAACCGTGCATCTCTAATACATACATATATAATATATACATACATACTGTATATACACTTAAACATATGTGTATATATATATATATATATATATATATATATATATACACACACATATATATACACATATATATAAATTTATATATATACCCACATATATATATATATATATTTATATATATATATATATATATATATATATATATATGGGCTTCACGGTGGCAGAGGGGTTAGTGCGTCTGCCTCAAAATACGAAGGTCCTGCAGTCCTGGGTTCAATTCCAGGCTGAGGATCTTTCTGTGTGGAGTTTGCATGTTCTCCCCGTGAATGCGTGGGTTCCCTCCGGGTACTCCGGCTTCCTCCGACTTCCAGACATGCACCTGGGGATAGGTTGATTGGCAACACTAAATTGGCCTTAGTGTGTGAATGTGAGTGTGAATGTTGTCTGTCTATCTGTGTTGGCCCTGCGATGAGGTGGCGACTTATCCAGGGTGTAGCCCGCCTTCCGCCCAATTGTAGCTGAGATAGGCGCCAGCGCCCCCCGGCGACCCCGAAAGGGAATAAGCGGTAGAAAATGGATGGAAAATGGATGGATGGATGGATATATATATATATATATATCGCGGGTTTGTCACGTGATATTCAAGTCTACCATTCTCTCTCCTCTCTGAGCTGCTACCTTACCGTGGTAGAGGAGTTTGCGTGTCCCAATGATCCTAGGAGCTATGTTGTCTGGGGGTTTTCATGCCCCCTGGTAGGGTCTCCCAAGACAAACAGGTCCTAGGTGAGTGATCAGACAAAGAGCAGCTCAAAGACTTCTATGGAATTACAACGAAATGAACCCAGATTTCCCTCGCCCGGACGTGGGTCACCGGGGCCCCGCTCTGGAGCCAGGCCCGGAGTTGGGGCACGATGGCGAGCGCCTGGTGGTCGGGCCTGTTCCCATGGGGCCCGGCCGGGCACAGCCCGAAGAGGCAACGTGGGTCATCCCTCCAATGGGCTCACCACTCATAGGAGGGGCCAAAGAGGTCGGGTGCATTGTGAGCTGGGCGGCAGCCGAAGGCAGGGCACTTGGTGGTCCGATCCTCGGCTACAGAAGCTAGCTCTTGGGACGTGGAACGTCACCTCACTGGGGGGGAAGGAGCCTGAGCTAGTGCGCGAGGTAGAGAAGTTCCGGCTGGATATAGTCGGACTCACCTCGACGCACAGCAAGGGCTCTGGAACCAGTTCTCTCGAGAGGGACTGGACCCTCTTCCACTCTGGCGTTGCCGGCAGTGAGAGGCGACGGGCTGGGGTGGCAATTCTGGTTTCCCCCCGGCTCAAAGCCTGTACGTTTGAGTTCAACCCAGTGGACGAGAGGGTAGCTTCCCTTCGCCTTCGGGTGGGGGGACGGGTCCTGACTGTTGTTTGTGCTTACGCACCAAACAGCAGTTCAGAATACCCACCCTTTTTGGGTACACTCGAGGGAGTACTGGAAAGTGCTCCCCCAGGTGATTCCCTTGTCCTACTGGGAGACTTCAACGCTCATGTTGGCAACGACAGTGAAACCTGGAGAGGCGTGATTGGGAAGAATGGTCGCCCGGATCTAAACCCGAGTGGTGTTTTGTTATTGGACTTTTGTGCTCGTCACAGTTTGTCGATAACAAACACCATGTTCAAACATAAGGGTGTCCATATGTGCACTTGGCACCAGGACACCCTAGGCCGCAGTTCCATGATCGACTTTGTAGTTGTGTCATCGGATTTGCGGCCTTATGTTTTGGACACTCGGGTGAAGAGAGGGGCGGAGCTTTCTACCGATCACCACCTGGTGGTGAGTTGGCTGCGATGGTGGGGGAGGATGCCGGACAGACCTGGCAGGCCCAAGCGCATTGTGAGGGTCTGCTGGGAACGTCTGGCAGAGTCTCCTGTCAGAGAGAGTTTCAATTCACACCTCCGGGAGAACTTTGAACATGTCACGAGGGAGGTGCGGGACATTGAGTCCGAGTGGACCATGTTCCGAACCTCTATTGTCGAGGCGGCTGATTGGAGCTGTGGCCGCAAGGTTGTTGGTGCCTGTCGTGGCGGTAATCCCAGAACCCGTTGGTGGACACCAGCAGTGAGGGATGCCGTCAAGCTGAAGAAGGAGTCCTATCGGGTTCTTTTGGCTCATAGGACTTCGGAGGCAGTGGACGGGTACCGACGGGCCAAGCGGTGTGCAGCTTTAGCGGTCGCGGAGGCAAAAACTCGGACATGGGAAGAGTTCGGGGAAGCCATGGAAAACGACTTCCGGACGGCTTCGAAGCGATTCTGGACCACCATACGGCGCCTCAGGAAGGGGAAGCAGTGCACTATCAACACCGTGTATGGTGCGGATGGTGTTCTGCTGACTTCGACTGTGGATGTTGTGGATCGGTGGAGGGAATACTTCGAAGACCTCCTCAATCCCACCAACACGTCTTTCTTTGAGGAAGCGGTGCCTGGGGAATCTGTAGTGGACTCTCCTATTTCTGGGGCTGAGGTCGCTGAGGTAGTTAAAAAGCTCCTCGGCGGCAAGGCCCCGGGGGTGGATGAGATCCGCCCGGAGTTCCTTAAGGCTCTGGATGCTGTGGGGCTGTCTTGGTTGACAAGACTCTGCAGCATCGCGTGGACATCGGGGGCGGTACCTCTGGATTGGCAGACCGGGGTGGTGGTCCCTCTCTTTAAGAAGGGGGACCGGAGGGTGTGTTCCAACTATCGTGGAATCACACTTCTCAGCCTTCCCGGTAAGGTTTATTCAGGTGTACTGGAGAGGAGGCTTCGCCGGATAGTCGAACCTCGGATTCAGGAGGAACAGTGTGGTTTTCGTCCTGATTGTGGAACTGTGGACCAGCTCTATACTCTCGGCAGGGTTCTTGAGGGTGCATGGGAGTTTGCCCAACCAGTCTACATGTGCTTTGTGGACTTGGAGAAGGCATTCGACCGTGTCCCTCGGGAAGTCCTGTGGGGAGTGCTCAGAGAGTATGGGGTATCGGAATGTCGTATTGTGGCAGTCCGCTCCCTGTATGATCAGTGTCAGAGCTTGGTCCGCATTGCTGGCAGTAAGTCGGACACGTTTCCAGTGAAGGTTGGACTCCGCCAAGGCTGTCCTTTGTCACCGATTCTGTTCATAACTTTTATGGACAGAATTTCTAGGCGCAGTCAAGTCGTTGAGGGGTTCCGGTTTGGTGGCCACGGGATTAGGTCTCTGCTTTTTGCAGATGATGTAGTCCTGATGGCTTCATCTGGCCGGGATCTTCAGCTCTCACTGGATCGGTTCGCAGCCGAGTGTGAAGCGACCGGAATGAGAATCAGCACCTCCAAGTCCGAGTCCATGGTTCTCGCCCGGAAAAGGGTGGAGTGCCATCTCCGGGTTGGGGAGGAGACCCTGCCCCAAGTGGAGGAGTTCAAGTACCTAGGAGTCTTGTTCACGAGTGGGGGAAGAGTGGATCGTGAGATCGACAGGCGGATCGGTGCGGCGTCTTCAGTAATGCGGACGTTGTATCGATCCGTTGTGGTGAAGAAGGAGCTGAGCCGGAAGGCAAAGCTCTCAATTTACCGGTCGATCTACGTTCCCATCCTCACCTATGGTCATGAGCTTTGGGTCATGACCGAAAGGATAAGATCACGGGTACAAGCGGCCGAAATGAGTTTCCTCCGCCGGGTGGCGGGGCTCTCCCTTAGAGATAGGGTGGGAAGCTCTGCCATCCGGGAGGAGCTCAACGTAAAGCCGCTGCTCCTCTACATCGAGAGGAGCCAGATGAGGTGGTTCGGGCATCTGGTCAGGATGCCACCCGAACGCCTCCCTAGGGATGTGTTTAGGGCACGTCCAGCTGGTAGGAGGCCACGGGGAAGACCCAGGACACGTTGGAAAGACTATGTCTCCCGGCTGGCCTGGGAACGCCTCGGGATCCCCCGGGAAGAGCTAGACGAAGTGGCTGGAGATAGGGATTCTGGGCTTCCCTGCTTAGGCTGCTGCCCCCGCGACCCGACCTCGGATAAGCGGAAGATGATGGATGGATGGATGGATGGATGGATATTCAAGTCTACCATTCTCACGCAGTTGCTTTCAGCTGCGGACCTATACATATACATGCATACATATATACACATATACACATATATATATATATATACATACATAAATACATATATATATATATATATATATATATATATATATATATATATATATATATACTTAAATTTATATGTAAAGACATTAGACTTACTTATGACTTGCAAAACAATGACTTGGTCCCACCTTTGCCTGACTCACATAATAAAGATGATTCAAGGACTTCCTTGCTGGACTTGGTCTAGAACTCTAGAAGAAACCCTCAACATTCTCCACAGACGCTGGCTCACAAACATATACAGGTCTTTGTTCAGGTGGACCACCGATGCAACAGACCTATCATTTTGGTCAAAAACCTTGTCCTCCACAAAGTTGGGCGTAGAAAAAGGGAGGTGAAGCAGTGTCTTCTATGACTGTGGGTGCATCTTAAATTGTCTGGCAGCCTGTCAGGAAGCATCAGAACAGCTGCTGCACTTAGTTTGGGGCCCTCAGGGGTCCACCCAGTCCTCTTGCCGAGTGCTGACACGACTTGTGTTGTGAGCAGCATGACAAGTCTTCTGTAGGACTGGCTTATAGGGAGAAGAGTCTGGGTGTCACCCTGACTGTTGTTCAGGATAAAGCCTGCTGAATCTGTGTGAAAGGGGCTAAGCAGCACGGATGGGACTGGCCTGCACACGGTTCTTCTTCCAGTCCTGGGACTTTGAGGCAGTGCAAGATCTTAATCTATCCCAGCAGTGATTTTCAAACTGTGGTACACGGGCTCCATCAAAGAATCACTCGATTAAAGTACAGTGTTTTATTTGTCTTTATTCAAACCGATTGGAGAAGAACTCTTGCCCAAATTGAAAGAGTTCAAGTACCTTGAGTGGATCGTGAGATCGACAGGTCTGCAGTGATGCGTAAACTGTATCGATCCCTGATAGTGAAGAAGGAGCTGAGCCGGAAGGCAAAGTTCTCAGTTGACCGGTCGATCTAAGTTCCTATCTCACGGTTTTGTGGTACTAGTATAGTATCACGGTACTAATTAATCAAAAACGGTACTATCAATCAATGCAATGTTTACTTATATAGCCCTAAATCACAAGAGTCTCAAAGGGCTGCACAAGCCACAACGACATCCTCAGTTCAGATCCAACATCGGGGCGAACTCAACCCAATGGGACAATGAGAAACCTTGGAGAGGACCGCAGATGTGCTATCTACATTCCTACTCTCCCCTATGGTCATGAAGTGTGGGTCATGACCGAAATGAGTTTCCTCAGAAGGGTGGCTGGCGTCTCCCTTAGAGATAGGGTGAGAAGTCCAGTCACCCGGGAGAACCTCGGAGTAGAGCCGCTGCTCCTTCGCTTGGAAAGGAACCAGCTTTGGTGGTTGAGGCATCTCTTGCAGATGCCTCACCAGCGTCTCCCTAGGGAGGTCCTAGTTGCACGTCCCACTGGGAGGAGAACTCGGGGTAGGCCAAAGACGCTTTGGGACCCCCCAGGAGGAAGTTCTGGGGAGGGAAGTCTGGGGGTCTCTGCTGGAGCTATTGTCCTCGCGACACGGAAATTGATGCCTGCAACATGTTTCAAAAAAGCTGGCAAAAGTGGCAAAAAAGACTGAGAAAGTTGAAGAATGCTCATCACAGACTTATTTGGAACATCCCACAGGTGAACAGGCTGATTGGGAACAGGTGGGTGCCACGATTGGGTATAAAAGCAGCTTCCATGAAATTCTCAGCATGGGGCGAGGGTCACCACTTTGTCAACAAATGCCTGAGGAAATTGTTAGAGAACAACATTTCTCAACCAGCTATTGCAAGGAATTTAGAAATTTCACCATCTACACTCCGTAATATTATCAAAAGGTTCAGCGAATATGGAAAAATCACTGCACGTAAGCGGCAATGCCCGTTACCTTGGATCCTTCATGTGGTACTGCATCAAAAAGCGACATCGATGTGTAAAGGATATCACCACATGGGCTCCGGAACACTTCAGAAAACCACTGTCAGTAACTACAGTCGGTTGCTACATCTGTAATTGCAAATTAAAACTCGACTGTGCAAAGCCAAAGCCATTTATCAACAACACCCAGAAATGCTGCCGGCTTCGCGGGGTCTGAGCTCATCTAAGATGGACTGATGCAATGTGGAAAAGTGTTCTGTGGTCTGACGAGTGCACATTTTAAAATGTTTTTGAAAACTGTGGACGTCGTGTCCTCCGGACCAAAGAGGAAAAGAACCATCCGGATTGTTCTGGGTGCAAAGTGTAAAAGGCAGCATGTGTGATGGTATGGGGGTGTATTAGTGGCCAAAGGCATGGGTAACTTACACATCTGTGAAGGCCCCATTAATGCTGAAAGGTATATGCAGCTTTTGGAGCAACATGTTGCCATCCAAGCAACATTATCATGGACGCCCCTGCTTATTTCCGCAAGACAATGCCAAGCTACATGTTCATAGTAAAATAGTGCGGGTACTAGACTGGCTTGTACCACTTAGGGTTGTCCAAACTACTGACTCCAACTTAATTGTAAATATCAGACAGCATAATTGCTGCAACTTTGTGAGTATTTCAAGTTCATGACCATGAATTGCACTTGAAGTGTTCACAGCAGAGAATGTTTACATATGACCCAATCCAAACAACCTTTCCCATTCATGATGCAAATAAACCAACACAAAAAGTCAACACATATCATCACTGAACTTTGTATATATTACGAAAAAAAAATGTTAAAGCACAACACATAAATCAAAATTACACCCATCGAAATCCCCTGCAATACATGATGGGAAAAATGTAAAACACCCTCTCCACACGTTATTTTGGCCCATTTTAGCTGCTTGATATTTCTGATTGATTACAGAACTTTAAGGGGGTTGTCACGGAAGTAAACAAGGTAGGAGTAAAACTTTCACAGGGACCCCATCAAGTCATAACAATGGGGTCCCACAGTACATTTTTGGGGTCCCATTTTTTTGTAAGCGTTTTGAAAACAAATACTAAATGTATGCATGATCCTGTTATATCTCACATTCTGTATTGTGTTTTGGAAAAAGGTTGACATAAATGTTACTTAATTCATTAAAAAAATAACACAATCGAAAACAAATGCGGTATTTATGATCAATAAAACTTTCGGCAAATCAAAATTGAAGAAAGTGTACCGGAAAGTGCATTACTTTGAAGTCGACCAATAATAAATAATTAATCATTTGACCCGGCAAATATACCGTATTTTTTGGACCATAGGGCAAACCGGATTATAAGGCGCACTGCCAATAAAAGGTCTATTTTTTAATATCTTTTTTCATATATAAGGCGCACCGGATTATAAAGCTCATTAAAGGAGTCATATTATTATGATTATTTTCTAAATGTAAAAGACTTCCTTGTGGTTTACATAACATGTAATGCTGGTACTTTGCTCAAAATGTTGCATAGATGAGGTTTTACAGACCATCTTCAAGTCGCTTTCTGACATGCGCGGTCTTATTTACGTGCCTCCACTTGGACAGCGTCTTCTCCCCGTCATCTTTGTTGTAGCGGTGTAGCGTGCAAGGACGGTAGTGGAAGAAGTGTCAACAGATGGCGCTAACTGTGTTAATGACATTCACACTTCACTTCAATCAATAACGGAGAAGCATCTCCTCATCTGGAAACAACAACTATGCCCGAAATGTGTCCCGTGAAAAAGTGTCCCACCAAAACTCTCTAATAATTAAAGTTCTTTGGGTGAATAATGTAAACTCACTACACCGGTATGTTTTAGTGCTTTGATGGTGAGTTTACTGACAGATAGAAGTAAGAGCTTTACACTACTTTATATTTGAAATGTCAACAGAGGAGAATGAATGTCCCATAACAAGAAGATAGACGAAAAGATTATCGACTACAAAGGTGGACGCGCGCACATTTTTAGGATCCCATACACATCAGCAGCTACCAGAAAGTAACAAAAGTTGCTTTTGCATAATATTGCGAAACAAAACACCAGATAGTATGTCTGCTAACAGGTGCCATTTTGGGGCCCTTATACAGACACCATAATACTGTACGTTGAAGCACAGTACACCTGAGTATGGTAGCCGTAATGCTCCGACAATCCGTTAAGCAGTGCGGCTTCATAGCTTACTAAAGTCGTGATAAAACATTTAGACCATTTTTTCAGCGCCGTGTGTAATGTTGTATATTCTCAATTGAATATTTAAAGTTTTTGTGTTGTTTACTTGAGCCATATTACAGTCCACACCAGGGGTCGGCAACCCAAGTGTAAGTGTCTATATTAGTTATATTAGCCTACTATCTAAATGACTTTAAAAGTCTTATATAAGTGTTATAATGAAGACAACACATGATGTAAGTGTTTATATTAGCTTTAGTAGCCTACTATCAAAATTACCTTAAAAGTCATATATAAGTGTTATAATGAAGACAACACATGATGTAAGTGTCTATATTAGCCTACTATCAAAATGAATTCAAAAGTCTTATATAAGTGTTATAATGAAGACAACACATGATGTAAGTGTCTATATTAGCCTACTATCAAAATGACTTTAAAAGTCATATATAAGTGTTATAATGAAGACAACACATGATGTAAGTGTCTATATTAGCCTACTATCAAAATGACTTCAAAAGTTTATATAAGTGTTATAATGAAGGCAACACATGATGTAAGTGTCTATATTAGCCTACTATCAAAATGAATTCAAAAGTCTTATATAAGTGTTATAATGAAGACAACACATGATGTAAGTGTCTATATTAGCCTACTATCAAAATGACTTTAAAAGTCATATATAAGTGTTATAATGAAGACAACACATGATGTAAGTGTCTATATTAGCCTACTATCAAAATGACTTCAAAAGTTTATATAAGTGTTATAATGAAGGCAACACATGATGTAAGTGTCTATATTAGCCTACTATCAAAATGAATTCAAAAGTCTTATATAAGTGTTATAATGAAGACAACACATGATGTAAGTGTCTATATTAGCCTACTATCAAAATGACTTTAAAAGTCATATATAAGTGTTATAATGAAGACAACACATGATGTAAGTGTCTATATTAGCCTACTATCAAAATGACTTCAAAAGTTTATATAAGTGTTATAATGAAGGCAACACATGATGTAAGTCAATCAATGTTTATTTATATAGCCCCAAATCACAAATGTCTCAAAGGACTGCACAAATCATCACGACTACAACATCCTCGGAAGAACCCACAAAAGGGCAAGGAAAACTCACACCCAGTGGGCAGGGAGAATTCACATTCAGTGGGACGCCAGCGACAATGCTGACTATGAGAAACCTTGGAGAGGACCTCAGATGTGGGCAACCCCCCCCCTCTAGGGGACCGAAAGCAATGGATGTCGAGCGGGTCCAACATGATACTGCGAAAGTTCAATCCACAGTGGCTCCAAGACAGCAGCGAGAGTCCCGTCCACGGGAAACCATCTCGAGCGGATCAGCAGCGTAGAGATGTCCCCAACCGATACAGGCGAGCGGTCCATCCTGGGTCCCGACGAGCGGTCCATCCTGGGTCTCGACTCTGGACAGCCAGTACTTCATCCATGGTCATCGGACCGGACCCCCTCCACAAGGGAGGGGGGGACATAGGAGAAAGAAAAGAAAAGAAGCGGCAGATCAACTGGTCTAAAAAGGAGGTCTATTTAAAGGCTAGAGTATACAGATGAGTTTTAAGATGAGACTTAAATGCTTCTACTGAGGTAGCATCTCGAACTGTTACCGGGAGGGCATTCCAGAGTACTGGAGCCCGAACGGAAAACGCTCTATAGCCCGCAGACTTTTTTTGAGCTCTAGGAATCACTAATAAGCCGGAGTCTTTTGAACGCAGATTTCTTGCCGGGACATACGGTACAATACAATCGGCAAGATAGGCTGGAGCTAGACCGTGTAGTATTTTATACGTAAGTAGTAAAACCTTAAAGTCACATCTTAAGTGCACAGGAAGCCAGTGCAGGTGAGCCAGTACAGGCGTAATATGATCAAACTTTCTTGTTCTTGTCAAAAGTCTAGCAGCCGCATTTTGTACCAACTGTAATCTTTTAATGCTAGACATTGGGAGACCCGAAAATAATACGTTACAGTAATCGAGACGAGACGTAACAAACGCATGGATAATGATCTCGGCGTCTTTAGTGGACAAAATGGAGCGAATTTTAGCGATATTACGGAGATGAAAGAAGGCCGTTTTAGTAACGCTTTTAATGTGTGACTCAAAGGAGAGAGTTGGGTCGAAGATAATACCCAGATTTTTTACAGAGTCACCTTGTTTTATTATTTGGTTGTCAAATGTTAAAGTTGTATTATTAAATAGAGGTCGGTGTCTAGCAGGACCGATAATCAGCATTTCCGTTTTTTTGGCATTAAGTTGCAAAAAGTTAGCGGACATCCATTGTTTAATTTCATTAAGACACGCTTCCAACTGACTACAGTCCGGCGTGTTGGTCAGCTTTAGGGGCATGTAAAGTTGGGTGTCATCAGCATAACAGTGAAAGCTAATACCGTATTTGCGTATGACGTCACCTAGCGGCAGCATGTAGATGCTGAAGAGTACAGGGCCAAGGACCGAACCCTGGGGAACTCCACATGTTACCTTAACATAGTCCGAGGTCACACTGTTATAGGAGACGCACTGCATCCTATCAGTAAGATAAGAGTTAAACCATGACAGGGCTGAGTCTGAAATACCAATTCGTATTTTGATACGCTCTAATAAAATATTATGATCGACGGTATCGAAAGCAGCGCTAAGATCGAGGAGCAGCAACATAGATGACGCATCAGAGTCCATCGTTAGCAATAGATCATTAGTCAGTTTTGCGAGGGCTGTCTCAGTCGAGTGATTTGCCCTGAAACCGGATTGAAAGGTTTCACATAGATTGTTAAACGCTAAGTGCTCATTTAGCTGCTCTGCAACAATTTTTTCGAGGATTTTCGAAATAAAGGGAAGGTGAGACACCGGTCGGTAGTTTACCATGAGGTCTGGATCGAGGTTAGGTCTTTTAAGGAGAGGATGAATAACCGCTTTTTTGAATGCAACGGGAACAGTGCCCGAGGAAAGTGATAAGTTTATAATATTTAGCACTGATGGACCTAATAATACAAAAAGCTCCTTGATAAGTTTCCCAGGAAGTGGGTCAAGTAAACATGTTGTTTGTTTTATTCCATTTACACGTTGTAACAATCCTTCTAATGTTATTTCATCAAAACGAGAGAAACTATTTTGGATATTTGCAGTATCCGCTGTATATACAATCGTATCTGTGTTACTATAACCCCGTTGTAGCTGGGACGCATTGTCTTTAATCTCCTTTCTAATAAGTTCAATTTTCTTATTAAAGAACTTCATAAAGTCATCTGCCGAATGGGTGGAGCTACTGGAAGGAGTCCCTTGTTGGGTTAGCGATGCTACTGTACTAAACAAAAATTTTGGATCGTTTTTATTAATGCGGATGAGATTTGAGTAATAATTAGTTTTAGCTAAGGTAAGCATGCGTTTATAAGTTATTAAACTATCACTCCATGCTTGATGGTGCACCTCAAGTTTAGTCGTGCGCCATTTGCGTTCCAGCTTTCTACATAATAATTTCTGAGCTCTAGTTTCTTCAGTAAACCATGGCGTACGCCTTTTTGGAGCCTTTTTTAACTTCAGCGGTGCTATACTATCAATGGTTTCGCGCAGTGCGTTGTTAAAGTTGTTAGTGAGGTTATCAATAGAGCCCACATACTTTGGGAACGGTGCCATTACCGAGGGCAGTAGGTCCGCAAGAGTCGTCGTTGTGGCAGCATTAATGTTGCGGCTGCTATAGCAGTTATTATTATTATTAGCTTGCCGAACATGAGTCTGAACTTCGAATTTTATAAGGTAATGATCGGACATTACTTTAGTATACGGGAGTATCATAACTTTGGAGACGGTGATACCTCTGACAAGCACTAGGTCTATCGTATTACCGCTGCAATGCGTCGGTTCATTTATTATTTGTGTAAGACCACAGCTATCAATTATAGTCTGGAGCGCCACGCACGGTGGGTCCAATGGGGTATTCATATGGATATTAAAGTCCCCCATTATAATTATATTATCGGCGTGCGTCACTAGATCAGCAACAAACTCTGAGAATTCATTAATAAAGTCCGAATAGGGCCCTGGGGGGCGGTAGATAACGGCCAGGCACAGAGGCAGAGGTGTGGCAGACTTCATAGAAAGCACCTCAAACGATTTATATTTATTATTTAAGTTAGGACTAAAGTTAAAGTTTTCGTTGTATATTAGTGCGACACCCCCTCCCCTTTTGAGGTGACGGGCAATATGCGCATTCGTATAGTTAGGAGGGGATGCCTCATTTATCGCAAAAAAGTCGTCTGGTTTGAGCCAGGTTTCGCTAAGACCGATGACGTTAAGGTTGTTGTCTCTAATGACCTCATTGACTAATAACGTTTTGGGAGACAAAGATCTGATGTTTAGAAAGCCCATATTATAGGTAGTGGGCTGTTTTAAGGAGTTGTTGATAAAATTATCCGTAGTAGCAATATTAATAATGTTGCGTTTATTATGCGCAGTGTACTTAAAATAATTACGACCATATCTAGGAATTGATATGACGGGAATTTTCAGATTGTCTACTTGGCGCTGCGATAAACTGAACGCATCATAATTTGCCACCTCAGTAGAACGCATGTCTAACTCTGACGAAGTCATAGATACAGTAGAAAAAACATTTTGTGAGTTGTGTATTATTCTACGAAAATTGCTATGTGTACAGGGATCATCCAGCCTGGCGCTGGCTAGTTCTAACTTAACTGACTCCATACCCAGGCTAGCAGGCTCTGTAATTGCCTGTGACCGGGCTTGCTCTAGTGCAGTTAGTCAAATGTGGCTCAATGCGAAGTCTATGTTCCGAGACAAGAGGATAGCGCCTTCCTGGTTAGGGTGAAGGCCGTCTCTCCTCAGCAAGCCAGGTTTGCCCCAGAAAGAGGGCCAATTATCAATAAACGTAAATCCCTGTTGTCTGCAGAAGCTATCCAGCCACCTGTTAAGAGAGACTAATCTGCTATATCTCTCATCATTGCCTCTCCCAGGCAGGGGGCCAGAGACAATTACTCGATGCCTGGACATCTTTCTGGCGAGATTACAAGCCCTGGCTATGTTTCTCTTTGTAATCTCTGATTGTCTCATCCTAACGTCATTGTCATTGGAGCCAACGTGTATTACTATATTCGCATAACTAGTGGTGCGGTTAGCCTGCCGTACGTGTTTACTAGACCTGTTGCGAGTTAGCTCCCTAAGATTAGCTTCAATGTCAGGTGCTCTGCCCCCGGGAATACACTTAATTGTGGCTGGTTTGCTAAGCTTTATGTTTCGGGTGATGGAGTCCCCTATAACTAAAGTGTGGTGCCCGGTAGACTGGGGTGTAGGACTAGCTAAAGGGCTAAATCTATTATGCGTCTCAACCGGTACACCGTAGCTTGTAGGCCGATTAGGGCTGCTACAAGCTGGGCTAGTTAGCTCGCTACAGCTAACGCTAGCAGATGTGTCCGCAACATCTAAAGTTACGAAATTACACTGCTCTAACTGGCGGACACGGCTCTCTAGCAAAGCCAACCTATCCATGAGTAAAGTGCACGAAGCGCAGGAAGCCATACTCACAGAAACTTTCCGTCGCCGAGTGGAGTGCCAGCTGTCTTCGGGAAGTGGTGGTCACGGTGGCTGGGTGTCTATATTAGCCTACTATCAAAATGAATTCAAAAGTCCTATATAAGTGTTATAATGAAGGCAACACATGATGTAAGTGTCTATATTAGCCTACTATCAAAATGACTTTAAAAGTCTTATATAAGTGTTATAATGAAGACAACACATGATGTAAGTGTCTATATTAGCCTACTATCAAAATGACTTCAAAAGTCTTATATAAGTGTTATAATGAAGACAACACATGATGTGTCTATATTAGCCTACTATCAAAATGACCTTAAAAGTCTTATATAAGTGTTATAATGAAGACAACACATGATGTAAGTGTCAATATTAGCCTACTATCAAAATGACTTCAAAAGTCTTATATAAGTGTTATAATGAAGACAACACATGATGTAAGTGTCTATATTAGCCTACTATCAAAATGACTTCAAAAGTCTTATATAAGTGTTATAATGAAGACAACACATGATGTAAGTGTCTATATTAGCCTACTATCAAAATGACTTCAAAAGTCTTATATAAGTGTTATAATGAAGACAACACATGATGTGTCTATATTAGCCTACTATCAAAATGACCTTAAAAGTCTTATATAAGTGTTATAATGAAGACAACACCTGATGTAAGTGTCTATATTAGCCTACTATCAAAATGACCTTAAAAGTCTTATATAAGTGTTATAATGAAGACAACACATGATGTAAGTGTCTATATTAGCCTACTATCAAAATGACTTTAAAAGTCTTATATAAGTGTTATAATGAAGGCAACACATGATGTAAGTGTCTATATTAGCCTACTATCAAAATGACCTTAAAAGTCTTATATAAGTGTTATAATGAAGGCAACACATGATGTAAGTGTCTATATTAGCCTACTATCAAAATGACCTTAAAAGTCTTATATAAGTGTTATAATGAAGACAACACATGATGTAAGTGTCTATATTAGCCTACTATCAAAAAGGCTGTTTCGCAGGCTGACGCAAATCTTTGTTGATAGAAATGTTGTATTTTCATTATTATTCTACACCTTTTTGCAACATTGGAAACCATTAGTAAAACAGAGGCTTCTTAGAGGGTGAGATAACTCCAGGAAATGAGTGTCTCAGAATGGCCAAAGGTATAAATGTGTGTGTCCAAGTTTAAGGAAACCGCAGGCTGTCTTTTCTAATGGATTTATTACCATCTTTGCAAGCTGGGTAACGTTTGCTGTGGTCTGGAACAACATGGCACACAACTATCAGAAATGCAGCCAATATTACATACAGATAATGTGTTGTGAATTGATTAACGTGGACCCCGACTTAAACAAGTTGAAAAACTTATTGGGGTGTTACCATTTAGTGGTCAATTGTATGGAATATGTACTGTACTGTGCAATCTACTAATAAAAGTATCAATCAATCAATCAATCAAAGTGTTATGAGACATGCAAATATAAATTAAATACACAGAGGACATAAGTAAAGGAAATTAAATGAGCTCAAACATAGCTACAAACGAGGTTTCTCATAGTCATCATTGTCACTGCCAATGGGGGGAGTTTTTCCTTGCCCTTATGTGGGCTCTACCGAGGATGCCGTTGTGGTTTGTGCAGCCCTTTGAGACACGGATGATTTAGGGCTATATAAATAAACATTGATTGATTAATTGAATTAGATAACAAACTACCCGGAAGTGATGACGTCACATGCCCAAATGTGCAGACAGTTAGTAAATAAGGCAACCTTACTTTCGCCGGTGGACCTCGTGTTTGCTTTCCTCGGGGACGTCGCTCCGAATCCAAAAAGTGCAAGAATTCCAAAAAAATTAAGTTAATAAAATAAGAATAAAATAGGTTGAGTGGTGAAGGAGTCAGTAGTGGCTACACTCATCTTCACACGCGGGAACTACGACACCCTTGTCCTCGCCGAAGACGTAAACATGTCACCGGTCCTTCTTTCTGTCTTTTCCCGGTGAAAACAAGGAGTTTCTGTCCTCTCCCGGCGGAAGGAGGAGTGTGAGCGGCGGCGGCGTGAATTTGGGCAGAAGAAAGGCAAAACAACACATCCCTCCAGTCAAGTACTGCTGAGGCGTTCACGGGCGGCTCGGAATTCCGGCAACCTTCACCGTGAACCCGGAACGATTCCCCCCAAAATTGAAAAAATAAATATGTAATAACAAAATGTATTATTTTTATTGACATGACGTTGCAAGGCCAAACTTTACAAGTGGTATCGGTTTTGTCGAGTATTAACGAAGTGGCGGATCGTGCCAAATATCGATAGTGTTGACATCAGTGTCGGATCGATACCAGGATGATGAGAACTTATTGTTGATATGACGTATTTATTTACGCAACAAAAAGTCACCGCAAAAACGCTAAAAGTTTTGAACAAAAGCCCATATTAATGTTTTACTTTTGTATTACATGGATTTAAAAGTAAAAAAGTTAAAGTACTAATTATTTATTTTTCTTTTAAAAAAAAGTAATTTAAAGGAATGATTAAATCATTGATAATAGTCATTGGTTTTAATTATGAACCTGTTCCACAGTGTCAGGTGAAAACATTAAAATACAGTAGTGTAGTAGATCTAAGTATTCATTAAGTACCACCATAATGATAACATTATTACAGTAGTGTATTAGACCTAAGTATTCATTAAGTACCACCATAATGAGAACATTAAATACAGTAGTGTAGTAGACCTAGGTATTCATTAAGTACCACCATAATGACAACATTAAATACAGTAGTGTAGTAGACCTAAGTATTCATTAAGTACCACCATAATGACATTAAATACAGTAGTGTAGTAGAGCTAAGTATTCATTAAGTACCACCATAATGACATTATAATGCAGTAGCGTAGTAGACCCAAGTATTCATTAAGTACTACCATAATGACAACATTAAATACAGTAGTGTAGTAGACCTAAGTATTCATTAAGTACCACCATAATGACAACATTAAAATACAGTAGTGTAGTAGACCTAAGTATTCATTAAGTACCACCATAATGACAACATTAAATACAGTAGTGTAGTAGACCTAAGTATTCATTAAGTACCACCATAATGACAACATTAAATACAGTAGTGTAGTAGACATAAGTATTCATTAAGTACCACCATGATGACAACATTAAATACAGTAGTGTAGTAGACCAAAGTATTCATTAAGTACCACCATAATGACAACATTAAAATACAGTAGTGTAGTAGACCTAAGTATTCATTAAGTACCACCATAATGACAACATTAAATACAGTAGTGTAGTAGACCTAAGTATTCATTAAGTACCACCATAATGACAACATTAAATACAGTAGTGTAGTAGACCTAAGTATTCATTAAGTACCACCATTATGACATTAAATACAGTAGTGTAGTAGACCTAAGTATTCATTAAGTACCACCATAATGACAACATTAAATACAGTAGTGTAGTAGACATAAGTATTCATTAATTACCACCATGATGACAACATTAAATACAGCAGTGTAGTAGACCTAAGTTTTCATTAAGTACCACCATAATGACAACATTAAATACAGTAGTGTAGTAGACCTAAGTATTCATTAAGTACCACCATAATGTAACCCCCATTATTTACTTTTTACTTTTTTTTTTAAATTGATCTCAACTCTGTACACTGCTGCTGGAATTTAAATTTTCCTGAAGGAACTCTCCTGAAGGAATCAATAAAGTACTATCTATCTATCTAATGACAACATTAAATACAGTAGTGTAGTAGACCTAAGTATTCATTAAGTACCACCATAATGACAACATTAAATACAGTAGTGTAGTAGACCTAAGTATTCATTAAGTACCACCATAATGTAACCCCCATTATTTACTTTTTACTTTTTTTTTTAAATTGATCTCAACTCTGTACACTGCTGCTGGAATTTAAATTTTCCTGAAGGAACTCTCCTGAAGGAATCAATGAAGTACTATCTATCTATCTAATGACAACATTAAATACAGTAGTGTAGTAGACCTAAGTATTCATTAAGTACCACCATAATCAGGAGGGTTTTTCATCCTGTTTTGAGTTTGAATTGTGTTTTTGACTCACCTGTGGTCCACGGCGTCATCCGTCGTCAAACATCTCCATCTCTGCATCGCGAGGTCACGCCACAGCCAGACCTGGGACAGGTTACAACCTCTGAGGAAGGTGTTGTACATTTGATGAGTGGAGAGGACGCCAACGAGGAATCGTCAAACAAAAAGCTTTATTTGTTATTTTAAGCAGGCCTAAGACTGGAACTGCAGCTCCAGGAGGAATAGCGTGGGCCGAATTACTCTTCTGTTGTCTTCTTGGACCACTGTCCTTAAATACCTTATACCATATATAAATACTATTTTCAAGATGGATATTTTAAAGAGAAACTACATATTGTGAAAATGGTTTGCCCGCCACTTCTACTAGAATCAACCGACTACGAGCGGTACCGCTGGCTTAAATATATTGAGTTCAAATATATTTTTTAGCTACATTTAACGGAGAGTAACCTGTAGCTTAGCTACATTTAATGGAAAGTAAATTGAAGTTTAGCTACATTTAATGGAGAGTAACTTGTAGCTTAGCTACATTTAATGGAGAGTAACTTGTAGCTTAGTTTCATTTAATGGAGAGTAACTCGTAGCTTAGCTACATTTAATGGAGAGTAACTTGTAGCTTAGCTTCATTTAATGGAGAGTAACTTGTAGCTTAGTTACATTTAATGGAGAGTAACATATAGCTTAGCGACATTTAATGGAGAGTAACTTATAGCTTAGCGACATTTAATGGAGAGTAACTTGTAGCTTAGTTTCATTTAATGGCGAGTAACTTGTAACTTGTAGCTTAGCTACATTTAATGGAGAGTAACTTGTAGCTTAGTTACATTTAATGGAGAGTAACTTATAGCTTAGCTACATTTAATGGAGAGTAACTTGTAGCTTAGTTACATTTAATGGAGAGTAACTTGTAGCTTAGTTACATTTAATGGCGAGTAACTTGTAGCTTAGTTACATTTAATGGAGAGTAACGTATAGCTTAGCTACATTTAATGGAGAGTAACTTGTAGGTTAGTTACATTTAATGGAGAGTAACTTGTAGCTTAGCTACATTTAATGGAGAGTAACTTGTAGCTTAGTTTCATTTAATGGAGAGTTTCATTTAATGGCGAGTAACTTGTAGCTTAGTAACATTTAATGGCGAGTAACTTGTAGCTTAGCTACATTTAATGGCGAGTAACTTGTAATTTAGCTACATTTAATGGAGAGTAACTTGTAGCTTAGTTTCATTTAATGGAGAGTAACTTGTAGCTTAGCTACATTTAATGGAGAGTAACTTGTAGCTTAGCTACATTTAATTGAGAGTAACTTGTAGCTTAGTTACATTTAATGGAGAGTAACTTATAGCTTAGCTACATTTAATGGAGAGTAACTTGTAGCTTAGTTACATTTAATGGAGAGTAACTTGTAGCTTAGTTACATTTAATGGAGAGTAACTTGTAGCTTAGTTACATTTAATGGAGAGTAACTTGTAGCTTAGTTTCATTTAATGGAGAGTAACCTGTAGCTTAGCTACATTTAATGGAGAGTAACCTGTAGCTTAGCTACATTTAATGGAGAGTAACTTGTAGCTTAGCTACATTTAATGGCGAGTAACTTGTAATTTAGCTACATTTAATGGAGAGTAACTTGTAGCTTAGTTTCATTTAATGGAGAGTAACTTGTAGCTTAGCTACATTTAATGGAGAGTAACTTGTAGCTTAGCTACATTTAATTGAGAGTAACTTGTAGCTTAGTTACATTTAATGGAGAGTAACTTATAGCTTAGCTACATTTAATGGAGAGTAACTTGTAGCTTAGTTACATTTAATGGAGAGTAACTTGTAGCTTAGTTACATTTAATGGAGAGTAACTTGTAGCTTAGTTACATTTAATGGAGAGTAACTTGTAGCTTAGTTTCATTTAATGGAGAGTAACCTGTAGCTTAGCTACATTTAATGGAGAGTAACCTGTAGCTTAGCTACATTTAATGGAGAGTAACTTGTAGCTTAGTTACATTTAATGGAGAGTAACTTGTAGTTTAGTTACATTTAATGGAGTAACTTGTAGCTTAGCTACATTTAATGGAGAGTAACATGTAGCTTAGCTACATTTAATGGAGAGTAACTTGTAGCTTAGTTACATTTAATGGAGAGTAACTTGTAGCTTAGTTACATTTAATGGAGAGTAACTTGTAGCTTAGTTTCATTTAATGGAGAGTAACCTGTAGCTTAGCTACATTTAATGGAGAGTAACTTGTAGCTTAGTTACATTTAATGGAGAGTAACTTGTAGTTTAGTTACATTTAATGGAGTAACTTGTAGCTTAGCTTCATTTAATGGAGAGTAACTTGTAGCTTAGTTACATTTAATGGAGAGTAACTTGTAGCTTAGTTACATTTAATGGAGAGTAACTTGTAGCTTAGTTACATTTAATGGAGAGTAACTTGTAGCTTAGCTACATTTAATGGAGAGTAACTTGTAGCTTAGTTTCATTTAATGGAGAGTAACCTGTAGCTTAGCTACATTTAATGGAGAGTAACCTGTAGCTTAGCTACATTTAATGGAGAGTAACTTGTAGCTTAGTTACATTTAATGGAGAGTAACTTGTAGTTTAGTTACATTTAATGGAGTAACTTGTAGCTTAGTTACATTTAATGGAGAGTAACTTGTAGCTTAGCTTCATTTAATGGAGAGTAACTTGTAGCTTAGCTACATTTAATGGAGAGTAACTTGTAGCTTAGTTACATTTACTGGAGAGTAACTTGTAGCTTAGCTACATTTAATGGAGAGTAACTTGTAGCTTAGTTACAGTTAATAGAGAGTAACTTGTAGCTTAGTTACATGTAATGGAGAGTAACTTGTATCTTAGCTACATTTAATGGAGAGTAACTTGTAGGTTAGTTACATTTAATGGAGAGTAACTTGTAGCTTAGCTACATTTAATGGAGAGTAACTTGTAGCTTAGTTTCATTTAATGGAGAGTAACCTGTAGCTTAGCTACATTTAATGGAGAGTAACCTGTAGCTTAGCTACATTTAATGGAGAGTAACTTGTAGCTTAGTTACATTTAATGGAGAGTAACTTGTAGTTTAGTTACATTTAATGGAGTAACTTGTAGCTTAGCTACATTTAATGGAGAGTAACATGTAGCTTAGCTACATTTAATGGAGAGTAACTTGTAGCTTAGTTACATTTAATGGAGAGTAACTTGTAGCTTAGTTACATTTAATGGAGAGTAACTTGTAGCTTAGCTACATTTAATGAAGAGTAACTTGTAGCTTAGTTACATTTAATGGAGAGTAACTTGTAGTTTAGCTACATTTAATGGAGAGTAACTTGTAGCTTAGTTACATTTAATGGCGAGTAACTTGTAGCTTAGCTTCATTTAATGGAGAGTAACTTGTAGCTTAGCTACATTTAATGGAGAGTAACTTGTAGCTTAGTTACATTTACTGGAGAGTAACTTGTAGCTTAGCTACATTTAATGGAGAGTAACTTGTAGCTTAGCTACATTTAATGGAGAGTAACTTGTAGCTTAGTTAGATGTAATGGAGAGTAACTTGTAGCTTAGCTACATTTAATGGAGGGTAACTTGTAGCTTAGTTTCATTTAATGGAGAGTAACTTGTAGCTTAGTTACAGTTAATAGAGAGTAGCTTGTAGCTTAGTTACATGTAATGGAGAGTAACTTGTATCTTAGCCACATTTAATGGAGAGTAACTTGTAGGTTAGTTACATTTAATGGAGAGTAACTTGTAGCTTAGCTACATTTAATGGAGAGTAACTTGTAGCTTAGTTTCATTTAATGGAGAGTAACCTGTAGCTTAGCTACATTTAATGGAGAGTAACTTGTAGCTTAGCTACATTTAATGGAGAGTAACTTGTAGCTTAGTTACATTTAATGGAGAGTAACTTGTAGTTTAGTTACATTTAATGGAGTAACTTGTAGCTTAGCTACATTTAATGGAGAGTAACATGTAGCTTAGCTACATTTAATGGAGAGTAACTTGTAGCTTAGTTACATTTACTGGAGAGTAACTTGTAGCTTAGCTACATTTAATGGAGAGTAACTTGTAGCTTAGCTACATTTAATGGAGAGTAACTTGTAGCTTAGTTAGATGTAATGGAGAGTAACTTGTAGCTTAGCTACATTTAATGGAGGGTAACTTGTAGCTTAGTTACATTTAATGGAGAGTAACTTGTAGCTTAGCTTACTAAGCTCTGTTGGCCCTGCGATGAGGTGGCGACTTGTCCAGGAGGTACCCCACCTTCCCTTGTCCAGGGTGTACGACGCCTTCCGCCAGAGTGCAGCTGACTCCAGCCCTCCCGCAACTCCGAGATGGACAAGTAGTAGAAAATGGATGGATGAATTTTGTCCCGTACCGTGTTTTTTAGTTGTGTTTTCCACCATGAGTTCCCTGTTTGAGACTTCTGTGTTGGCACCAATTACTGCAACTTTATTTTTGCTGTATGGCTCTGGCAGCTCAGCTGTTTGTTGTTGGCAAATAGTGCCCTTTGCTCCTGTATGCAGGCCGGTAGTGTTCCCCATTTGGTGGCTGCAGAGATGCCTCCTATGTCTGCTTCAAGTCTACAGTCCGGTTACCTTCCATTCCAGCTCCTTGCCAGCCTCAAATGCCTCCGGTCTGGACTACTTACCGACCGAGGGGTTAGACGTCCCGGGAGTTCCATTACTTCCAGTTCCAAACCTTAAGCCAGAGCAGGATGAATCTTTTGACCACCACTTCAAGTCTCCATCCTAGGCTTCCTGGCCGCATCCTGAGGTAATGCTACTGTGGAGAGGCGGAGCCGACGGCGGGGCGGGGCACACTGGAATCTTGCCCAAGATGGCAGCAAGGAGGCGGAGAATGCGGCGGAGCGTAGAGGCGGGGCGTGCCGGGAGTGCCGCCACCGCAATCTAATTCAGGTGCGTGGATCGCCCACCGGCAAACAATTAACATTTCTCCTTATGATGTATAACTGGGGAGAAGGAGGAAAGATCAAAGGAGGAGTAGGAGAGCCGGCAATAGCGACCGAGAAGCAAGAGAGAGCAAGACACGAGAGACGGAGACGCGGCCGACTGAAGAGCGGATCGGAGAGCGAGAGACGGAGGAGCGAGCAGTGGGAGCGACGACGGCGCTAAAGACTGCCTTTATTGAAAATTAAAGAGTCAAACCTGCTAGAGAGATGTCCTTCCTGGGTGGTCAGTGGAACCCAAGCGACGACAGGGAAAGTCGTTCACCGGTACATTACTAACAACAGTTGATATACTAACACATGGACAGAAATTCCTATTGTCCTCACTAATAGTTGAAGTACTTTTGCGGGACATCAGCAAACAGACTAACGACGACGGCAACCGTAAGATGCAGACACCGGAGAATTTGCAAAACCATGTGCAGCCTCTGAATCCATCGGAGCCAAATAAAACGCTTGGTTCAGGGGAGTTTATCCGTCAGGAAGTGCTGGTTACGAACCCCAAGATGCAGAGATGGCAGGTGAGATGCAGGTAAACATGACTTTAATGTCCAAAGGAAATGCAGGAAAACAGGAATCAGGAACCAGGATAACAGGAACACAGGAGACAGAAAACAGGAACTAGGAAACATGCAACAGGATTCAGGATACAAGGAGAACTGGAGACAGCAAACAATCCTGAAGCACTGACTGGAGGGCGAGGCAGGCATAAATAGTAGCCTGATTGGTAATGTCCACCAGGTATGTCAGGCTGCCAATCAGGGACAGGTGAGGCAAACGAGCGCTCTGGGAGACGTGCAGGAAATGGAACCAAAATAAGAGCGCTGACAGGAAATAAACAGAAACACAGAGGAAAACCCAAACATATCCAAACTGTCAGTGACAAGCCTGACACTATCACAGGACACAAGACCAGTCCTGGGGAGACGACGAAGGATCTCGACCTGGAGTCCCTCCAGAGAGCCTCCAAAATGCAAATGCAAAATCATTGAATAAACAGCAAAAAGGTTGTCGATATAAGACTCCAGACCATGACCGACATCTTGGTCACTTTTGGGCAGAGAGGGGGCAACACGGTTGTAGAGGGGTTAGTGCGTCTGCCTCACAATACGAAGGTCCAGAAGTCCTGGGTTCAATCCAAAACTCGGGATCTTTCTGTGTGGAGTTTCCATGTTCTCCCCGTGATTGCGTGGGTTCCTTCCAGGTACTATGGCTTCCTCCCACCTCCAAAAACATGCACCGGAGGATAGGCCCCTCCCACCTCCAAACACATGCACCTGGGGATAGGTTGATTGGCAACACTAAATGGTCCCTAGTGTGTGAATGTTGTCTGTCTATCTGTGTTGGCCCTGCGATGAGGTGGCGACTTGTCCAGGGTTTAACCCGCGTCTTCCGCCCGATTGTAGCTGAGATAGGCAACAGCGCCCCCCGTGACCCCAAAGGGAATAAGCGGTAGGAAATGGATGGATGGGCAGAGAGGTTCGGCGTGGAAGAGGTTGAAAGACCGCCACTGGCTGAGCTTTGTTGCATCATCAGAAATACGCAGAGCCGAATGCCACAGGAGGTCCAGGGTGGAGAGAGCCAGTGAACGAAGATCTGATCCTTTTGGCAATCTAGTCTGCTCAAAGGAAGAGGTCAATCAATCAATCAATGTTTACTTATATAGCCCTGAATCACTAGTGTCTCAAAGGGCTGCACAAACCACTACGACATCCTCGGTAGGCCCACATAAGGGCAAGGAAAACTCACACCCAGTGGGACGTTGGTGACAATGATGACTATGAGAACCTTGGAGAGGAGGAAAGCAATGGATGTCGAGCGGGTCTAACATGATACTGTGAAAGTTCAATCCATAATGGATCCAACACAGTCGCGAGAGTCCAGTCCAAAGCGGATCCAACACAGCAGCGAGAGTCCCGTTCACAGCGGAGCCAGCAGGAAACCATCCCAAGCGGAGGCGGATCAGCAGCGCAGAGATGTCCCCAGCGGATACACAGGCAAGCAGTACATGGCCACCGGATTGGACCGGACCCACTCCACAAGGGAGAGTGGGACATAGGAGAAAAAGAATAGAAACGGCAGATCAACTGGTCTAAACAGGGAGTCTATTTAAAGGCTAGAGTATACAAATGAGTTTTAAGGTGAGACTTAAATGCTTCTACTGAGGTGGCATCTCGAACTGTTACCGGGAGGGCATTCCAGAGTACTGGAGCCCGAACGGAAAACGCTCTATAGCCCGCAGACTTTTTTTGGGCTTTGGGAATCACTAATAAGCCGGAGTTCTTTGAAGGCAGATTTCTTGCCAGGACATATGGTACAATACAATCGGCAAGATAGGATGGAGCTAGACCGTGTAGTATTTTATACGTAAGTAGTAAAACCTTAAAGAGGTCAATCACTTACTGCACAACAGGGCCCGTCGGGACATACCTTGTCCCTCCACAGACTTCAAAACTTGTGGGCCCATTAGGAAAGAGGCTAGGAGTAGTTGCTATTACCAGAGCCAAATCAGTTGGAGGACCAAGTGATTACCGTACAAGAACTAAGCCCTGCGTAGAAGAAATGTATCAACAGAAGCAGGCATCATATCAAAGCGGTCCTCGGACTTCCTCCTCAAGAATGCCGACATCACCACATCAGTTCAGGAAGAAGGCATTCCAGGTGGACCACACCGGAGCAGTGACCCGGCTCATCAGGGATGCACAGGAAAGGAATATAGACCTTGTTGTTCTGTGGCTTCATCTCGCCAATTTGTCTCTATACCCTATTAGACTACTCTAGACCAACCCCTGGACCCAGGAAAATCAACAATCTCATACCTATTCAACCCAAAAACACATTTTCTTTTACATTGGTTTTCTTTACCTGGAGAAACAGAAGTCCAACGTAGAAGTTGTACGCATCTATGGTAGAGTTGACACCTGTGAGTTAGCAAATACTGGACTTAATAAAAACTGGACATTGTTTTCTTCAATTTTCTTTATAATAGTTAGAGTATTCCAAAAATGGTAGGGAAGTACAGACACAAAGTACATTTACAAGCACGAGTGCACTAGGACTTGAGGACACGGGCTGTGTGAGAAACAGTAAGGCACCAGTGCTGGTACGTGGCACAGGTAGTTTTATCACCAAACAGAATAAATCATTTTGAAGATAATTCAGTATTCATAACATCGTTGTTACCTTTTGGTGACTGTGTGACTACCACATCCAGGCGTTGGTTTTCTTTCACGTGCTTGGAATCACTGGCTCAATTTTGCGTCGAGTCATCTTCACACCCGGGGGTTTCTTGGAATGCATCGTCACCATAAATGATCCTTCTTGAAGGACTGAATGATTTGAAGGAAAACTCATAGAAGTCAAAAATCCTACAAGTACAGCAGCAGTACGGAACATACCGGGTGCAATAACTCATTCATTAACAGCCCGGAAATGTTTCTTGTTCTTGTCATTACAATACAAAAATAGATATGAAACATTTATTTCAAATAAAGTACACGGCAAACCTATAAAATTGATGGTTTGAAAAAAAGAAAGATTGTTCCACACCCAAAACTTAGAAACCTAACCCAGCAGGCACAAGACATTGAAACAACGTTGATTATACGTACATGTCCTTTAAAACTGACTTTGAAACACAACTTTGCAAAATACTTGTGTTTGTAAATAGGTTTCATTTGTTGATGTCCAACGTTGGATGCACTTGTTGACCGGACTTCAATGTCAAATCAACGTCACAACCTGACATTGATTAAACGTTGTCAAAAAGCACGTAGTTTCAAACTTGTATTTGTGTTGTCAAAAAGCACGTAGTTTCAAACTTGTATTTGTGTTGTCAAAAAGCATGTCGGGGGTGTAGTGTGTGCTGTCCGTAACCAAGAAGGCATCTGCACTGTTTACTACTCACATTATTTCACACACATGTAGGAAGTGACAGAATAATAAGGCAAAGGATTAAATGTGTGCAGCAAAGCAGCCGCCGAGCACCAGAGGATGACTGTTATTACATTGTTATTAACATCACTTAAGAGACTGTTTGAGTCTTTTTTGTTATTTTGTTATTATCATCACTTAGGAGACTGTGTTAGTGTCATTGTTATTACATTGTTATCATAACTGAGTGTTTATGTACATATATGTGTAAATATATATATATTAATAGGTATGCGCGTATATATATATATATATATATATATATATATATATATATGTATATATATATATATATATATATATACAGAGGTGGGTAGAGTAGCCAGAAATTGGACTCAAGTACTTTAGAGATGTATTACCCAAGTAAAAGTAAGGAGTAGTCACCCAAATATTTACTTGAGTAAGAGTAAAAAGTATGTTGTGAAAAAAACTACTTAAGTACTGAGTAACTGATGAGTAACCTGTTCGTTTCATGATGACGGCAACAAGTAATGCACAAAAACATAAAAATAGCAACAAATTCAGAGCCAGGAATATCTCTTAAGCAACTAAAACAATAATATATATTTGGTTTTACACTGTATTGAAAAAAAATTTGAAAATGAATTTTACCTCTACAACCTCATTATACTATAGGCTAAGTTTTATATTCATAAATGTAAGTTTCTCAATACCCGACCTGTTTTTTGGGCCTTTAAAAAAGATGTAGAACTCTACATTAAAACACTCTACCTCTAACAACCAAAAAAGCTGTGAAAACAATGATGCTGTGTTCCAAATTTAAGTTATTTATTGAGATTGAGTGAGCCTATGGCTTTGCACTTTCTTTATTTTATATATAGATATATATAAACATATATATATATATTTTTTTTTCCAATTCTATTTTAGTTACTTTGAATTTACAACCCCCTGGCACTGTTTTGTACGGTTTTTATACTGTTTTTGTACTTACTTTGATTATTATTTTCAACTGTTTGTAAATGTTGAAATTTATAAATAAAGGTTTATAAAGAAATGATAATGTGCAGTTAATCATGTGACCTCCTGGCTCTGTTTGATTGGTGAAACGGAGTCAAACATCACCAGTGACGGCATTTGATTGGTGAAACGCATGCATGTGATAGATCCTACTTTGAAGGTCTGTCTGACAAAACAAAACAAACAAAGCGTGCGTTAACAGATGGATAAAAATTGGTAGCGAGTAGCGAGCTGAATGTAGATAAATGGAGCGGAATAGAAGTAGCCTTTCTTCTCTATAAATATACTCAAGTAAAAGTAAAAGTATGTTGCATTAAAACTACTCTTAGAAGTACAATTTATCCCAAAAGTTACTCAAGTAGATGTAACGGAGTAAATGTAGCGCGTTACTACCCACCTCTGTATGTGTGTATATATATATATATATATATGCCAAATACGATAAGGGTATTGCAACTGGCTCACCTGTAAAGGTGAGCCAGTTGCGATACCCTTATCGTATTTGGCATATATATATATATATATTGTTACTGAATGCAGATCAGCTTTGGGCTCCGGCACAACATTTTTAGTCCAATGTGGCCCCCAAGCCCAAAAGTAAAGACACCCCTGCATTAAAAGAACTAGTCAGTGACACGTGGACACTATGGCTCCTCTCAGCAGGCACTTAGCATTTAGTCAGAAAAACACGGTAGACCTGACCTGGATGACTGGCTCACTTAGTGCACCACATAACATGACACCAGTCTGGGACTATTTCACCTTGAATTTGTTGTATTATTTTATATTCCTGTGCAGTATTTTCCTACATTCCACCCGGACGGTGTTACTCTGAGAGAGTGTGCTTTTTAAATGGCTGAAAATGCACCACCGAGACTTCTGTACAGTTTCTAGTCCTCACTGTCGGTGACAAGGACCTGGTTGTGACCCAGACCCAAGAATCTGGTTGTGACCCAGATACAAGCACCTGGTTGTGACCCAGACCCAAGAATCTGGTTGTGACCCAGAGACAAGAACCTGGTTGTGACCCAGACTCAAGAATCTGGTTGTGACCCAGACCCAAGAATCTGGTTGTGACCCAGACCCAAGAATCTGGTTGTTACCCAGATACACGCACCTGGTTGTGACCCAGACACAAGAACCTGGTTGTGACTCGGACCCAAGCACCTGGTTGTGACTCATATACAAGAACCTGGTTGTGACCCAGATACAAGCACCTGGTTGTGACCCAGACACAAGAACCTGGTTGTGACCGGGACCCAAGCACCTGGTTGTGACTCATACACAAGAACCTGGTTGTGACCCAGATACAAGCACCTGGTTGTGACTCAGACCCAAGAACCTGGTTGTGACCCAGACACAAGAACCTGGCTGTGACTCAGACACAAGAACCTGGTTGTGACCCAGACACAAGAATCTGGTTGTGACCCAGATACAAGCACCTGGTTGTGACCCAGACACAAGAACCTGGTTGTGACCCAGACCCAAGCACCTGGTTGTGACTCATACACAAGAACCTGGTTGTGACCCAGACACAATAACCTGGTTGTGACTCAGACACAAGAACCTGGTTGTGACCCAGACCCAAGCACCTGGTTGTGACTCAGTACCCTATAACCTGGTTGTGACCCAGACCCAAGAACCTGGTTGTGCTCCTTCCACCACCCCCCCACTTCCAGGGATTGCATTCCTTACCCTGCCGAGACCACGTGTGAAGTCAGTCCTGCCGCTAGGACTCCAAGAGACTGTGCCAACGGCAGACCTGCTGTCCTTTGGACTCCTTCATCAGAGTCCAGTGGCTGAGCTCTTCCTCCCCGGAGCTGTTGAGGCCCAGGGAGATCCAGCCGATCATCTCCTTGCGCTTCATGCTGCGCTTGTTGTAGACGGACAGGATGAGGGTGACGTCGGAGAGCTGGAAGAGGGCCACCTGGAAGACGAAGGTCTCCTTGTAGGTGGGGTTGGGCTGGCCCCGGCAGATGGAGGTCTTGCACCTGGACATCTCCTGGCCCATGGAGTTGAGTAAGGTCAGCTTGACATAGGTGTCTGCATGAGGAAGTCCAAAATACAGCATTAGAGGGTAAGTCATGTTTGTGGTCCAACCTTTTTGAGCAGGAAACCCAACTTTTCCACTACAGGGGGGCCCGGGGCCCAATCAGACAACACTGAATTAGTCATCTTGCTCTTGATTTTAATCATATCCAATATACACTATATTGCCAAAAGTGTTTGGACACCCATCCACATGATCAGAATCAGGTGTGCTAATCATTTGGTGTATCAAATCAAGCACTTTAGGCATGGAGACTTTTTCTACAAACATTTGTGAACAAATGGGCCGATTTTAGCACTATAGTGCACCTATGAAATGAAACCAAAATATCATTATAATGTATTTCCCACATAAACATTAGGCTTAAGTCTGGTTGATGAAGGAAATAAGTACTAATCAAAAGTGTGCATCAAAAGGGATTGATGACAAATACTTGTGCTGCACATACAATGATGTCATGCTAACACAGATCAACACAATGAACAATAAATACTTCTGAACTCAACTGTCATTTTTAGTCATAATTTTTGCGCTGAAGAAACTTTTTAGTGACTTTTGCTCCACATTTCATCAATTTGTTTGAGTCGTTACTGCCACCGGTGGTGGAAAAGGGTATTTCCTCACTGACTACCGCTGAGATACCCATGGAGGGCAGGGCTATTCAAGTACATCGTGAGGAGGGCCACAGTGTCAAGAGCCCGACATCCAGACTTGAATGTTTGGTCAGAAAATGCCTTCGCAGGTTATATTCCTTAGAGATGACCTTTACTTCACGACAAAGTAAACACATCAACTTTCACGCTCCACTGTCAGTAAATGCATTATTCTGCCCGAGTCACTCGTTTACAGCGTGTGCAGATAGTTAACGGCATGAAGAAAAAGAAGCTCCAGAAGTTTTGTTGAGGATTGACGTTCTCTTTGGAATTTTGTTCCTTCCTCAGTTTTATTACTTTACACTTCTACAAACCCTAAAAGCAGTGAAGTTGTCACGTTGTGTAAATGGTAAATAAAAAGAGAATACGATGATTTGCAAAATTGAATAGACTGCAAAGACAAGATATTTAAAGTTCAAAATGGAAAACTTAGTTATTTTTGGCAAATATTAGCTCATTTGGAATTCGAAGCCTGCAACATGTTTCAAAAAAGCTGGCACAAGTGGCAAAAAAGTCAGAGAAAGTTCAGGATTGCTCATCAAACACTTATTTGGAACATCCCACTGGTGAACAGGCTAATTGGAAACAGGTGGGTGCCATGATTGGGTATAAAAGCAGCTACCATGACATCCTCACTCGTTCACAAACATGTACCGGGCGAGGGTAACCACTTTGTCAACAAATGCCTGAGCAAATTGTTTAAGAACAACATTTCTCATGCAAGGCATTTAGGGATTTCACCATCTACGCTCCGTAATATCATCAAAAGTTACAGAGAATCTGGAGAAATCACTCCACGTAAGCCATGATATTACGGACCTTGGATCCCTCAGGCGGTACTGCATCAAAAAGCGACATCAGTGTGTAAAGGATATCACCACATGGGATCAGAGACACTTCAGAAAACCACTGTCAGTAGCTACAGTTGGTCGCTACATCTGTCAGTGCAAGTTAATACTCTACTATGCAAAGGCCAAGCCATTTATCAACAACACCCAGAAACGCTTGGCTGGGCCCGAGCTCATCTAAGATGGACTGATGCAAAGTGGAAAAGTGTGATGTGGTCTGACGAGTCCACTGTGGACGTGGTGTCCTCCAGACCAAAGAGGAAAAGAACCATTCGGACTGTTCTAGGGTGTAAAAGCCAGCCATCTGTGATGGTATGGGGGTGTATTATCAATCAATCAATGTTTACTTATATAGCCCTAAATCACTAGTGTCTCAAAGGGCTGCACAAACCACTACGACATCCTCGGTAGGCCCACATAAGGGCAAGGAAAACTCACACCCAGTGGGACGTCGGTGACAATGATGACTATGAGAACCTTGGAGAGGAGGAAAGCAATGGATGTCGAGCGGGTCTAACATGATACTGTGAAAGTTCAATCCATAATGGATCCAATACAGTCGCAAGAGTCCAGTCCAAAGCAGATCCAACACAGCAGCGAGAGTCCCGTTCACAGCGGAGCCAGCAGGAAAACATCCCAAGCGGAGGCGGATCAGCAGCGCAGAGATGTCCCCAGCCGATACACAGGCAAGCAGTACATGGCCGCCAGATCGGACCGGACCCCCTCCACAAGGGAGAGTGGGGCATAGGAGAAAAAGAAAAGAAACGGCAGATCAACTGGTCTAAAAAGGGAGTCTATTTAAAGGCTAGTATTGGTGGCCAAGGCATGGGTAACTTACACATCTGTGAAGGCACCATTAATGCTTAAAGGTCAGTACAGCTTTTGGAGCGAAATATGTTATCATGGACGCCCCTGCTTATTTCAGCAAGACAAAAGTCTGATTTTCGCAATTTATTTCGATTTGAATGAGTAGTCTTCTTTTACTCACCTCACCGATGCCTCCTTGAAACACATATGCCTCACTGATGCCCCCTGTGTGGGGGGCAGGAGTACTGCACACCTGAGCAACCCTAGTTTTCATGGTTTCTTCAAGCCTATTTGGGGGCCAAATGAAAAGCTTTGTGGGGCCGGGTGTGGCCCGGGGGCCGCCACTTGGACAGGCCCTTCTCTGGGGGATGCTGGCGACCCAACAATGCAGCACATGGCGAGCAGGGGCAAGCACCAAAACCGGGTAACTTTCAGACTACTCGTGGTTGGTGTTTTGTCACCGGACTAAGCAATGGCACAAATATGTATCTCTCTCCGGTTGGAATGAAATCCTTCCTGCAGCCTTTGCCAGAGAAAAAGTATATTCCTCACATTTGTTCTGTGCGACGCAGACAGCAGAGAATGTTTTTCCTCCCCATCAAACGCCGAGCTCCCAGCGAGCGTGTCCTGATAACAAAGACGAGTGCTCAAAGGGTGCAAGAAGTCTTTCTGCGGTCTTGTTGCTATGCAACTGCGTCTCACCTGAAGATACTGCTAATGATAAAAATGGACCAAAGTTAATGTCTGCCTATAGGCGCCGGCTGACACAGACAAGCTACTTGAAAGGACTAGAAGGAGAACCAAAAAAGATGTGTGTGTATGAATAATTATTTCTAAATTCATCATTCTCGCGCTGATTTGCTGTAATTTTCCAGAGTGTGTCGGTTTTCTACCTCCTTATGGATGTCTGTTCAGTGGCAGTCTTCCTCTCAGGGAATAAAACCCACCGGTCACTCCCAAGTTCTTTTGGAAGACACCAAGACAGAATAGTAGCTTTAGGAGACCAGCCCTTACAAAGCAGCAATAGCATCTGCAAGAAGAGGTCTAAAAGTAAGACAGAAGAAGTTAACTCTTATAGTGAGAAAGCAACCCCCCCTTACGGAGAGGGATGCACCTGTCGATAAGAAGAGGGACCGTGTCCATCACAGAACAGAACTGGCTCAAACCTCCCTTTTGAGGAGTGATTCATCATGTTTGTGCGGATTTGCTGCAATTTCCCAAGTGTGTATGTTTTCTACCTCCTTATGGATGTTTGTTCAGTGGCTCAAGCTGTGTTGCAGTCTTCCTCTCAGGGAATAAAACACACCGGTCACTCCCAAGTTCTTTTGGATGACATACTGTATATGTTGAGTAAAAAGAACCACCAAGACAGAATAGTAGTTTTAGGAGACCAACCCTTACAAATCAACAATAGCATCAGCAAGAAGAGGTCTAAAAGTAAGACAAAAGAAGTTAACTCTTATAATAATAATAATAATGGATTAGATTTATATCGCGCTTTTCTATTGTTAGATACTCAAAGCGCTCACAGAGAAGTGGGAACCCATCATTCATTCACACAATGGTGGTGGTAAGCTACATCAGTAGCCACAGCTGCCCTGGGGTAGACTGACGGAAGCGTGGCTGCCAGTTTGCACCTACGGCCCCTCCGACCACCACCAATCATTCATTCATCATTCATTCACTAGTGTGAGCGGCACCGGGGGCAAAGGGTGAAGTGTCCTGCCCAAGGACACAACGGCAGCGATTTGGATGTCAATAGGTGGGAAGCGAACCTAAAACCCTCAGGTTTCTGGCACGGCCGCTCTACCCACTACGCCATGCCGCCTCATGTGAGAAAGAAACCCCCCCTTACGGAGAGGGATGCACCTGCCGATAAGAAGAGGGACCGTGTCCATCACGGAACAGAACTGGCTCAAACCTCCCTTTTGAGAAGTGATTCATCATTTTTGTGCTGATTTGCTGCAATTTCCTGACTGTATCTGGTTTCCTCTTCCTTATGGATGTCTGTTCAGTGGCTCAAGCTGTGTTGCAGTCTTCCTCTTAGGGAACAAAACACACCGGTCACTCCCAAGTTCTTTTGGATGACACCAAGACAGAATAGTAGCTTTAAGAGACCTAAAAGTAAGACAAAATACGTTAACTCTAATAGCGAGAAAGCAGTCTACCCCTTACGGAGAGGGATGCACCTGCCGATAAGAAGAGGGACCGTGTCCTTCACGGAACAGACCTGGCTCAAACCTCCTTTTTGAGGAGTGATTCATCAAGTTTGTGCTGATTTGCTGCAATTTCCCGACTGTGTCTGCTTTCCTCTTCCTTATGGATGTTTGTTCAGTGGCTCAAGCTGTGTTGCAGTCTTCCTCTCAGGGAGTAAAACACACCGGTCCCTCCCAAGTTCTTCTGGATGACATATTGTATATGTTGAGTAAAAAGAACCACCAAGACAGAATAGTAGTTTTAGGAGACCAACCCTTACAAATCAACAATAGCATCAGCAAGAAGAGGTCTAAAAGTAAGACAAAAGAAGTTAACTCTTAGAGTGTGAAAGCAACCCCCCTTACGGAGAGGGATGCACCTGCCAATAAGAAGAGGGACCGTGTCCTTCATGGAACAGAACTGGCTCAAACCTCCCTTTTGAGAAGTGATTCATCATTTTTGTGCTGATTTTCTGCAATTTCCCCGACTGTGTCTGCTTTCCTCTTCCTTATGGATGTCTGTTCAGTGGCTTAAGCTGTGTTGCAGTCCTCGTCTCTGGGAATAAAACCCACCGGTCACTCCCAAGCTCCTTTGGATGACATATTGAGTATGTTGAGTAAGAAGAACCACTGAGACAGAATGGTAGCTTTAGGAGACCAACCCTTACAACGCACCAATAGCATCAGTAAGAAGAGGTCTAAAAGTAAGACAAAAGAAGCTAACTCTTATAGTGAGAAGAAAGCCCACCCCCTTACAGAGAGGGATGCACCTGCCGATAAGAAGAGGGACCATGTCCATCACAGAACAGAACTGGCTCAAACCTCCCTTTTGAGGAATGATTCATCATGTTTGTGCTGATTTGCTGCAATTTCCAGAGTGTGTCGGTTTTCCTCTTCCTTATGGATGTCTGTTCAGTGGCACAAGCGGTGTTGCAGTCTTCCTCTCAGGGAGTAAAACACACCGGTCCCTCCCAAGTTCTTCTGGATGACATATATATTGAGTAAAAAAGACCACCGAGACAGAATGGTACAATATTAAAGTTATTTACTAAAGCTTTAGGAGACCAGCCCTTACAACGCAGCAATAGCATCAGTAAGAAGAGGTCTAAAAGTAAGACAAAAAATGTTTACCATTATAGTGAGAAAGCAACCCCCCCTTACGGAGAGGGATGGACCTGCCGATAATAAGAGGGACCATGTCCATCACAGAACAGAACTGGCTCAAACCTCCCTTTTGAGGAGTGATTCACCATGTCTGTGCAAGACACTGGACGCTCTAGGACCAAATTTGGAAATCAAAAACAGATAATAAGGCATCGGAAGTATACCGGCCGCACCAACATCTCCAAATTCTTTTGGATGACACATTAGTTGAGTAAAAAGGAGCACCGAGACAGAATTATACAATATTAAGGATTTTTTCTAAAGCTTTAGGAGACCAGCCCTCACAATGCAACCATGGCATCGCCAAGAGGGGTCTAAAAGTAAGACAAAAGAAGTTAACTCTTATAGTGAGAAGGCAGTCTACGCCTTACGGAGAGGGATGCACCTGCTGATAAGAAGAGGGAACCGAATCAACACTGGACGCTCAAGGACCAAATATGGAAATCAACAACGGATAATAAGGCAACGGAAGTATATTGGCCGCACCAACATCTCCAGAGTGGAAAAGTACCAGTAGTACCAGTATCATCATCAAACAATACAATGTTATACTAAAATATCAAAGTATATCAACAATATACGCATTCTCTGCCAGCTTCTAGTTAGGAGAACTTTGTTGGCATATGGCAATATATTAGAATATTATTACAGTTATGATTAAAAGTAGAGATGTCCGATAATATCAGATTGCCGATAGTACCGGCCGATAAATGCTTTAAATTGTGATATCGGAAATTATCGGTAAAGTAAAATTGATGACTTTTTAAAACGCTACTGTGTACACGGACGGAGGGAGAAGTACAGAGCGCCAAAAAACCTTAACGGCATGCCGGCCCAATCACATAATAGCTACGGCTTTTCACACACACAAGTGAATGCAATGCATACTTGGTCAACAGCCATACAGGTCACACTGAGGGTGGCCATATGAACAACGCCAACACTGTTACAAATATGCGCCACACTGTGAACCCACACCAAACAAGAATGACAAACAGAACATCCGCACCGTGACACAACTGAACAAATACCCAGAACACCTTGCAGCACTAACTCTTCCGGGACGCTACAATATACACCTCAACCCCTGCCCACCGCAACCTCCTCCTGCTCTCCCAAATTCCAAGCTGCTGTTTTGAGGCATGTTAAAAAAAAAAAATGCACTTTGTGACTTCAATAATAAATATGGCAGTGCCATGTTGGCATTTTTTTTCCATAACTTGAGTTGATTTATTTCGGAAAACCTTGTTACATTGTTTAATGCATCCAGTGGGGCATCACAACAAAATGAGGCATAACAATGTGTTCATTCCACCACTGTATATATCAGTATTGGTTGATATCGGAATCGGTAATTAAAAGTTAGATAATATCTGCAAAAATGCCATTATCAGACATCTCTTATATATTTATATACAGTATATATATATATATATATATATATATATATATATATATATATATCTATATATATATATATATATATATATATATATATAGATATATATATATATATATATACATATAATATTAATGAAACAAACATTTTCATCCAATCTCAAAGGAGAAAAAGGAAACATCAAGTGATGCAGCATTCATTCTTTTTCGGTTTCCGCTCTTCATTAGCATTTTTTTATCATGCAAATAAAGTGAAGGCACACATGCGGATGAAAGTAAATGAGACAATCACTAACCCCCACATTACAACTTTACTCTACAATGAAGCTGCCTACTGCGTCTAAGAGGGATTCGACGGAACCGAGTGCCGAGTCTTTCATGGTGTTTGAGTGCCAGCTGCCTCGCCAGGCTCACAGCCTTCAATCACACGTTCGCTCGCACTCGCTCACATAAAAGCACAGTAGGGGGAAAAAAAAAATAGCCTTGATTTCTTTTCTGAGGGCTGCTGAATGGGCTGTGAGGAGATGTGGATGTCTTAAGTGGTCACTCGCAGCCACGCCATTGTTGGCGAATGGGCGGGACTAAGACGCACGCTTCATTTGACGTGATACTGTTTGGGAACGATCAAAACAAGGAGCTGGGAAATTGCCGTGCATCATTCACCACGATGCTTCTTCGCCTTTGTAAGACGCACAAAGTCAATCAGGGCCTACATCAGGATTCTGCACAAAGGTCTTTTTTTTTTTATGGATCACCAGATGTGACTATTTCCTGCACTTAAAAGAGAACTGCTTTTGTGGGGAATTTAGTTCACAATCAAAATGAAACACATGACGTATTAAATACATGCAATCAAAAGTTATATTCTGCCTGTAAAGCCCTTAAAAACATCCAAAAACCTCCATAAAGGTTTTATATACATGATGTAAATACATATGTAGTATCTAGTAACATTCATAATAACATGTAATATATACATGATGTAAGTATATATGTAGCATCTACTAACATTCATAATAACATGTAATATATACATGATGTAAGTATATATGTCATGTAGTAATATTCATAATATTTAATATATACATGATGTAAGTATATATGTAGCATCTAGTAACATTCATAATAACATGTAATATATACATGATGTAAGTATATATGTAGTATCTAATAACATTAACAATAACATGTAATATATATATGATGTAAGTATATGTCATGTAGTAACATTCATAATAACATGTATTATATACATGATGTAAGTATATATGTCATGTAGTAACATTCATAATAACATGTAATATAAACATGATGTAAGTATATATGTCATGTAGTAACATTCATAATAACATGTAATATATACATGATGTAAGTATATATGTAGTATCTAGTAACATTCATAATAACATGTATTATATACATGATGTAAGTATATATGTCATGTAGTAACATTCATAATAACATGTAATATAAACATGATGTAAGTATATATGTCATGTAGTAACATTCATAATAACATGTAATATATACATGATGTAAGTATATATGTAGTATCTAGTAACATTCATAATAACATGTAATATATACATGATGTAAGTATATATGTAGTATCTTGTAACATTCATAATAACATGTAATATATACATGATGTAAGTCACCAAATGTAAATGGACAATTGTTGGCGCTTTTTCTATTGGGTTGTATGAGCGGAATAGAGGACCTTCCATTGGCTCTGCTGTAGGTGGACTTTTATTTAGGTTTATATAAGAGTTACAATGCATAAAAAAATACATCTGTCATTATGTCTGTCATCATGATTGTGAACGATAGGCGACATTCCAAAATAAGTGTAGTTCCCCTTTCAAGGACAACTAAAAAAAACATGAAGATGCTATTTAAGAATAACAATTCATTTAATTCATAAATGATGTACATGATAGTTCAACTTCTACATCTAGACACAATTTGCTTGAAAAATATATTTCCAAAATAAAGTGTCTGTTGAAATTAGGGCCTGATCTGCTAAAAATGAGTGTGTGTCTGTATCAAGTTTAAGGCATCACCTCATGTGATCAATCACAAACATATTGATAAACATCAGATTATGTACATTGATGGTGTTCGGGTGTGTGGGACCCGTTTTCATTTTTTATTAAAATAAAAAATGATACAATTAATTAATTTTTCTAACTGAGACTCACTGACTTTGGCTCATTTTCTGTAAAGAACATATATCAACTAGATAATCATCTACATCAACTATATAATCATCTACATCAACTATATGATCATATAAATCAACAATATGATCATCTACATCAACTAGGGACGGCGTGGCGCAGTGGGAGAGTGGCCGTGCGCAACCCGAGGGTCACTGGTTCAAATCCCACCTAGAACCAACCTCGTCACGTCCGTTGTGTCCTGAGCAAGACACTTCACCCTTGCTCCTGATGGGTGCTGGTTGGCGCATTGCATGGCAGCTCCCTCCATCAGTGTGTGAATGTGTGTGTGAATGGGTAAATGTGGAAGTAGTGTCAAAGCGCTTTGAGTACCTTGAAGGTAGAAAAGCGCTATACAAGTACAACCCATTTATCATTTAACTATACGATCATCTACATCAACTATATAATCATCTACATCAACAATATGATCATCTACACCAACAATGTGATCATATAAATCAACAATATGATCATCTACATCAACTATACGATCATCTACATCAACTATATAATCATCTACACCAACAATGTGATCATATAAATCAACAATATGATCATCTACATCAACTATATGATCGTCTACATCAATTATATAATCATCTACATCAACTATATGATCATATAAATCAACAATATGATCATCTACATCAACTATATGATCATCTACATCAATTATATAATCTTCTACATCAACTATATAATCATCTACATCAACTATATGATCATATAAATCAACAATATGATCATCTACATCAACTATATGATCATCTACATCAACTAGATAATCATCTACATCAACAATATGATCATATAAATCAATTATATGATCACACATCAACAATATAATCATCCACATCAACAATATGATCATATAAATCAATGATATGATCATACATCAACAATATAATCATCTACATCAACTATATGATCATCTACATCAACAATATGATCATATAAATCAATGATATGATCATACATCAACAATATAATCATCTACATCAACTATATGATCATCTACATCAACAATATGATCATATAAATCAATGATATGATCATACATCAACAATATAATCATCCACATCAACTATATGATCATATAAATCAATGATATGATCATACATCAACAATATAATCATCCACATCAACAATATGATCATATAAATCAATGACATGATCATACATTAACAATATAATCATCTACATCAACTATATGATCATCTACATCAACAATATGATCATATACATCAACTATATGATCATCTACATCAACTATATAATCATCCATATCAACTATATAATCATCTACATCAACAATATGATCATATAAATCAATGATATGATCATACATCAACAATATGATCATCCACATCAACTATATGATTTGCTTGAGTGGTTGGACAGGACAGATATAAATATACATATAATATATTTTTGTAATTTTTGTAATTAAGAGTGGTTACAAGTAAGAATGTCTACTAGTTGACACACCTACTTTATATTCTGACTCTCTCCTTCACAATAAAACTCGCATTATGTCAGATGACATATTTGTCAGGGGCTAAACTTACCAAGCTTTTTAAGCTCTCATGCTTCTCCTCCTACATGCACACAATAGTCTGCATCTTTTTGTGTGCGGTCCACACAACACAACACAACACAACACAACACAAGCGCAGCCAAGGCATGCCAGAGAAAAGTGAAGCCATCAATCCTCAAGCAAGCTGGACTGAGTTGAAAGGACAAAAGCTTGCAGGACACAGAATGAAGAGTTGGTGGGACGGCGACATGCAAGCATCATGGACTTCATGGATGAGCGTGTTAATATTGTGGTGGTATTACAACATGTGCCACACCGCATCCATGAAGGTGTACAACAACAGGAAGCAGGGCTCGACACTCACCTCGGATTATATAAACCTGTCCACCAATTAAGTGTTTGAGGCAACAGAACAGGCCGTCTGACAACAAGGGTTGGGCAGCAGTAAGAAAAACAGCGGACCAAGATGTCAAATAGGCGGTTGGGTGGCAGGCGGAGATGCAAGGGGAGGAAAAAGAGGGTCAAGAGGCCAGGAACATGACACAGGGGGGCCCTCAATGTAAAGAGGCCAGGAACATGACACAGGGAGGCCCTCAATGTAAAGAGGCCAGGAACATGACACAGGGAGGCCCTCAATGTAAAGAGGCCAGGAACATGACACAGGGGGGCCCTCAATGTAAAGAGGCCAGGAACATGACACAGGGAGGCCCTCAATGTAAAGAGGCCAGGAACATGACACAGGGAGGCCCTCAATGTAAAGAGGCCAGGAACATGACACAGGGGGGCCCTCAATGTAAAGAGGCCAGGAACATGACACAGGGGGGCCCTCAATGTAAAGAGGCCAGGAACATGACACAGGGGGGCCCTCAATGTAAAGAGGCCAGGAACATGACACAGGGGGGCCCTCAATGTAAAGAGGCCAGGAACATGACACAGGGGGGCCCTCAATGTAAAGAGGCCAGGAACATGACACAGGGGGGCCCTCAATGTAAAGAGGCCAGGAACATGACACAGGGGGACCCTAAATGTAAAGAGGCCAGGAACATGACACAGGGGGACCCTAAATGTAAAGAGGCCAGGAACATGACACAGGGGGGCCCTCAATGTAAAGAGGCCAGGAACATAACACAGGGGGGCCCGCAAGGTAAAGAGGCCAGGAACATGACACAGGGGGGCCCTCAATGTAAAGAGGCCAGGAACATAACGCAGGGGGCCCGCAAGGTAAAGAGGCCAGGAACATGACACAGGGAGGCCCTCAATGTTCCCACTTTGATGCCTTCAGACGTAAACAAACTGGGGAGCAGGGAACTTGGGGACAAACAACGTGGAGCATATTAGATTTGGACATTTTTAGTCTCTATTTGTCTTCCATAGTTCATGAATTTATGTGAAAAAAAAAAAAGGCAATTTTTGGGGTTGCGTGTCCAAAATAGAAATGTTTGCACCTGCAAAATACAACTTTGTGTTTACCCAGCAGATGTCCTCTCTATTCGTGCAAGATGGTGTGCTATTGAATTGAAAAATAAACATCCAAATAGTGAATGTTGTCTGTCTATCTGTGTTGGCCCTGCGATGAGGTGGCGACTTGTCCAGGGTGTACCCCGCCTTCCGCCCGATTGTAGCTGAGATAGGCGCCAGCGTCCCCCGCGACCCCGAAAGGGAATAAGCGGTAGAAAATGGATGGATGGATGGATGGACATCCAAATAGATAAGATGCACAATGGGGACAGGCTAATAATATATACATTTTTATGACTATTTACAACAGGGATATCAAACATGCGGCCTGCGGGCCAATTGCGGCCCGCGAGACGTTATTTTTTGGCCCGCACCTTAATATGAAAATGTAATATTGGTGCGGCTCGCGAGTTTTATATGAATGGCGCTTTACAGCGTCATGCTTGTATACCCTCGATTTTCCCGGGAGATTCCCAATTTTCAGTTCCCCTCCAGGGGTTAATTATTCTTCCGAGTTTCACCCAAACAACAATATTAAGGGGGCATCGTGGAGGCGTCCTCTTCAACCTGTACAAACAGCGTGCCAGCCCGACCACATGTTGTATGTGGCTTCTAAAGACACACATAAGTGACTGCAAGGCATACTTGTTCAACAGCCACACAGGTCACACTGAGGGTGGCGGTATAAACAACTTTAACACTGTAACAAATATGCGCCACAATGTGAACCGACACCAAACAAGAATGACAAACACATTTCGGGAGAACATGTAACGACCCGGTCGCATCGTGATGTGGGTTTCATTCTCCCGGGGATGCAGACGGGCCTCGGACACACTTTGCAGGTAGGAAACATTATTTATTAAGAAATAAATCAGTCAGAACAAAAAAAAACGTGTGCATAGCACTTAAGACAAAGAACTAAAAGAGCTAGCATGGGAGCTAGCGAAAACTAAAGGGCCTAGCGTGGAAGCTAGCATGTAGTGAGCAGGAAAACAGAAGTCGTTACTTGTATGAAAACAAATTACGAAGCCAGACAGACTGACGGGAGAAGGCAGGCTTAAATGACAGTGATTACAAAACAGGTGTGCGACTGGAACAAGCGGCAGGTGAAAATAATGACTAACTATGGAAACCAACTGAGAGGTGCACAAACAGGAACCGAAGGCAACCAAAAACAACAAAAACACAAAAAGACTCGAAAATCGAAATCATAATATGATCCGGGCAGCGGATCATAACAGGACATCCGCACCGTAACACAACGGTACAAATACCCAGAATCCCATGCAGCCCTAACTCTTCCAGGCTACAAGAGCGGTTTGGGGGTGTGTATTGAGTTAGGGCTACATTGGATTCTGGGTATTTGTTCTGTTGTGTTACGGTGCGGATGTTCTCCCAAAATGTGTTTGTCAATCTTGTTTGGTGTGGGTTCACAGTGTGGCGCATATTTGTAACAGTGATAAAGTTGTTTATACGGCCACCCTCAGAGTGACATGTATGGTTGTTGACCAAGTATGCCTTGCAGTCACGCACGTGGGTCTGCAGAAGCCTCATACAATATGTGACCGGGCCGGCACACTCTTTGTATGGTGGAAAAAAGCGGACGAGACGGCAGCTTGTAGAGGACGCTAAAGGCAGTGCAATCACGGCAGGCCCTTAATATTGTTGTCCGGGTGAAAACCGGGAGAATTATTGCCCCTGGGGATTGTCGGGAGGGGCACTGATATTCGGGTGTTTCCCGGAAAGATCTCGAGAGTTGCCAAGTATAAAACCATTCAAAGGTGAATTCATTAAAAAGTGCATGTTAAGATTTTTTTAAGAAATCTTTTCTTGCGGCCCAGCCTCACCCAGTTTCTGCACCCAGTGGCCCCCAGGTAAGTTGAGTTTGAGACCCCTGATTTACAATGTAGATAGTCACATCCAAACTATGAATTAACTCATGTGGAGTTATGTACTTAACAAAAAAAAAAGGTGAAATAACTAAAACCATGTTTTATATTCTAGTTTCTTCAAAATAGCCACTCTTTGCTCTGATTACTGCTTTGCACACTCTTGGCATTCTCTCCATGAGCTTCGAGAGGTAGTCCCCTGATATGGTTTTCACTTCACAGGTGTGATAGTATGAAACATGTGTTCAGTTATTTCACCTTTTTTTGTTAAGTGCATAACTTCACATGTGTTCATTCATAGTTTTGATGTGACAATCTACAATGTAAATAGTCATGAAAATAAAGAAAACACATTGAATGAGAAGGTGTGTCCAAACTTTTGGCCTGTACTGTACGTATATTACCTTTTTAAAAACAGACAATGGCGACGTTTACACTGCAGGCCAAAATACCCAAATCTGATTTTCTTCCACTGTTTACATTGCAGGTAAAAAGTGATCTTTATCAGACTCCAGTATTAACGCGCACGGGCCCCAATGTGCCCCCAATGGGGCCTCGAGGTCATTTAGATGCGCAGTTTGATAAGAGTGAAAGCAAGGAAAGTTGACCAGATTCCGTCAATGAACAAGGAAGTCGCAACTACTCCTACAAAATAAAATAAAAGTCGCCACACTTTAAAAATGTGTGTTTTATTTAGGTGAAAATAAATGAAAGTAATATCATGTGTGAATGGATGTATGTATAGAATAATATCCATTTTCTACCGCTTATTCCCTCTTGGGGTCGCTGGCGCCTATCTCAGCTACAATTACACATAAAATATAAAACCTATGTATTTTTTGGTGCACACAAATGACCTCGCTTGCAGAAAGATGACCAAAAAAAAGTCACATTCATTGCTGTTTGGATTGAAGTCACATATGAAAAGATCAGATTCCAAACATATTCAAAAGTGGGCTGAAAAAGAACAAAAAAAAAACGGTGTGCAGTGTAAACGAGGCCTGAAAAGGACAACAACATTTGGTGTGCAGTGTAAACGAGGCCTAAAAGGGAGAAAAACATTTGGTGCGAAGTTTAAACGAGACCTAAAAGGGAGAAAAACATCTGGTGTGCAGTGTAAACGAGGCCTAAAAAGGACAAAAACATTTGGTGTGAAGTGTAAACGAGGCCTAAAAAGGACAAAAACATTTGGTGTTCAGTGTAAACGAGGTCTAAAAGGGAGAAAAACATTTGGTGCGAAGTTTAAACGAGACCTAAAAGGGAGAAAAACATTTGGTGTGCAGTGTAAACGAGGCCTAAAAAGGACAAAAACATTTGGTGTGAAGTGTAAACGAGGCCTAAAAAGGACAAAAACATTTGGTGTTCAGTGTAAACGAGGTCTAAAAGGGAGAAAAACATTTGGTGCGAAGTTTAAACGAGGCCTAAAAGGGAGAAAAACATTTGGTGTGCAGTGTAAACGAGGCCTAAAAAGGACAAAAACATTTGGTGTGCAGTGTAAACGAGGCCTAAAAAGGACAAAAACATTTGGTGTGAAGTGTAAACGAGGCCTAAAAAGGACAAAAACATTTGGTGTTCAGTGTAAACGAGGCTTAAAAGAGAGAAAAACATTTGGTGTTCAGTGTAAACGAGGCCTAAAAGGGAGAAAAACATTTGGTGTGAAGTTTAAACGAAGCCTAAAAGGGAGAAAAACATTTGGTGTGAAGTGTAAACGAGGCCTAAAAAGGGCAAAAACATTTGGTGTGAAGTGTAAACGAGGCCTAAAAATGACAAAAACATTTGGTGTGCAGTGTAAACGAGGCCTAAAAAGGGCAAAAACATTTGGTGTGCAGAGTGAAGGAGGCCTAAAAAGGGCAAAAACATTTGGTGTGCAGAGTGAAGGAGGCCTAAAAAGGACAAAAACATTTGGTGTGCAGTGTAAACGAGGCCTAAAAAGGACAAAAAGATTTGTTGTGAAGTGTAAACGATAATCAAGGAAGACAACATTTGATTAATTATTGAACAAACACATTTTAGAACATGTTGACTTCCAGCTAATTAGTTGTTACATACCAAATGATTCCCTTTCTGATTGGATGCATGTTGCTCATTTTAAAGGGAAACTGCACTTTTTGGAGGTCATTTTGTCTATCATTCACATTCATTATGAGAGACAAGAACACATATTTGTTTTTTGTTTTTAAAGATTATAAAGATAAAAAAACCCTTAAAGGTTTATGTACATATATATACATACATTTTATTTATTTTTGTATATATACCATAGGTGTATATATATATATAAATATATATACATGTATGTATGTGCATATATATATATATATATATGTATATATACATACATTTTATTAATTTATATACTGTATATATACTGTAGGTATATATATACACATACATATATATATATATATATATGTATGTATATATAAATATATACATACACTCGTGAGGTCACGAGTTTGACCAGGCGGTAATACTAAGCATGCGCTAATTATTTTGTGAAGCGAGTTTGACCCGGCAGTAATTCAAGGCAGGGCGATACTATATACCCTGCGGCAATTCAAGGAAATACGGTAAATAGGTATACATATGTAATATAACAACAGACATGTTCATAACAATATGTAAAATGTACAATATTTACCGTATTTGGTCATCTAAATTACTTGTATTTTTGATTTCCTGGGCGCATTTTTTTCAGTGGCCATAGCAACATACGCCCTACTTCCGTCAACAAACACGTGTGTTTTCTCATTATTGCAGACTTGCTAACAGAAAACAAAGATGACTCTTTTTGAACAAGTGAGGATTCACAACATTATCTTTTTGAAGCTGAATATACGGAGGATGAGGATTCACAACATTATCTTTCTGAAGCTGAGTATAAGGAGGATGAACCACTGCTTAGACAAGCCAGCACAAAGGGAGAGTTAAGATCATGTAAATGTGGAGCTATGACGACTTCTTCTGCTACACTGAGTGGCAAATATTGTTATTATAAATGAAAAAAAAAACAAAAAGCTGTGTTCTTCTCATAAGGATTGTGAACATGTTCTAAAAAGTGCAATCTTCCTTCAAGTAGATACTTTTGTAAGGTCCATGACTAACCATTGATGATAGAACAAGGTTCAATACTTACTGGGTGGCTTGTTGGCAGCAAGGTTCTTGAAGTGGATGCCCTTGATGACCTCCACTGAGAGACGTCCTGTGGTGGCGTTGTAGACCAGACCCACCAGGATCTCAGGTGTGGACGTCTGACTCACTGACGGGAAGGACAAGTCACTGCAGGTCAGGTCTGACACACTGACCTGGGACTCTGCACCCTGCACATGTGACATTACTACACATTAGTTACTGACATGACTACTAGTACTACATACCATCACTCTCTAACACATTGGTAACTAACATGACTACTAGTACATCACACCATTGTTCTCTAACACATTGGTTACTAACATGACTACTAGTACATCACACCATTGTTCTTTAACACATTAGCTACTGACATGAATACTAATACTAGACACCATTACTCTCTAACACATTGGTTAGTGATGTGACTACTAGTACTACATACCATTACTCTCTAACACAAAAGTTACTGACATGGCTACTAGTACTAGATACCATTATTTTTTAACACATTGGTTACTGATGTGACGACTACTACTACATACCATTACTCTCTAACACATTATTTACTGACATGACTACTAGTACATCATACCATTGTTCTCTAATATATTAGTTACTGACATGACTACTAGTACTACATACCACGTTCTGTAACACATTAGTTACTGACATAACTACAAGTGCTACATACCACGTTCTGTAACACATTGGTTACTGACATGACTACTAGTACTACATACCATTGTTCTCTAACACATTAGTTACTGACATGACTACTAGTACTACATACCACGTTCTGTAACACATTGGTTACTGACATGACTACTAGTACTACATACCATTGTTCTCTAACACATTAGTTACTGACATGACTACTAGTACTACATACCACGTTCTGTAACACATTGGTTACTAACATGACTACTGGTACAACATACCATTATTGTCTAACACATTGGTTACTGACATGACTACCAGTGCAGCATACCATTGTTCTGTAACACATTAGTTACTGACATGACTACTAGTACTACATACCACGTTCTGTAACACATTGGTTACTGACATGACTACTAGTACTACATACCATTGTTCTCTAACACATTAGTTACTGACATGACTACTAGTACTACATACCACGTTCTGTAACACATTGGTTACTGACATGACTACTAGTACTACATACCATTGTTCTCTAACACATTAGTTACTGACATGACTACTAGTACTACATACCACGTTCTGTAACACATTGGTTACTAACATGACTACTGGTACAACATACCATTATTGTCTAACACATTGGTTACTGACATGACTACCAGTGCAGCATACCATTGTTCTCTAACACATTAGTTACTGACATGACTACTAGTACTACATACCACGTTCTGTAACACATTGGTTACTGACATGACTACTAGTACTACATACCATTGTTCTCTAACACATTAGTTACTGACATGACTACTAGTACTACATACCACGTTCTGTAACACATTGGTTACTGACATGACTACTAGTACTACATACCATTGTTCTCTAACACATTAGTTACTGACATGACTACTAGTACTACATACCACGTTCTGTAACACATTGGTTACTAACATGACTACTGGTACAACATACCATTATTGTCTAACACATTGGTTACTGACATGACTACCAGTGCAGCATACCATTGTTCTGTAACACATTAGTTACTGACATGAATACTAGTACTACATACCATTACTCTCTAACACATTAGTTACTGACATGAGTACCAGTACTACATACCATTACTCTGTAACATATTGGTTACTGACATGACTACTAGTACTGCATACCATTATTCACTAACACATTAGTTACTGACATGACTACTAGTACAACATACCATTGTTCTCTAACACATTAGTTACTGACATAACCACTAGTACTACATACCATTGTTCTCTAACACATTGGTTACTGACATAACCACTAGTACTACATACCATTGTTCTGTAACACATTAGTTACTGACATGACTACTAGTACTAAATACCATGTTCTGTAACACATTGGTTACTAACATGACTACTAGTAAAACATACCATTATTGTCTAACACATTGGTTACTAACATGACTACCGGTGCAGCATACCATTGTTCTGTAACACATTAGTTACTGACATGAACACTAGTACTACATACCATTACTCTCTAACACATTTGTTACTGACATGACTACTAGTACTAGATACCATTTTTCTCTAACACATTAGTCACTGACATGACTACTAGTACATCATACTGTTGTTCTCTAATATATTAGTTACTAATATGACTACTACTACTACATACCACGTTCTGTAGCACATTGGTTACTGACATGAATACTAGTACTACATACCATTGTTCTCTATTAGTTACTGACATGACTACCAGTACTACTAGACACCATTACTCTCTAACACATTGGTTAGTGATGTGACTACTAGTACTACATACCATTACTCTCTCACACATTAGTTACTGACATGACAACTAGTACTACATACCACGTTCTGTAACACATTGGTTACTGACATGACTACTAGTACTACATACCATTGTTCTCTAACACATTAGTTACTGACATGACTACTAGTACTAAATACCATGTTCTGTAACACATTAGTTACTAACGTGACTACTAGTACTAAATACCATGTTCTGTAACACATTAGTTACTAACGTGACTACTAGTACAACATACCATTATTGTCTAACACATTGGTTACTGACAGGACTACCAGTGCAGCATACCATTGTTCTCTAACATGTTAGTTAGTGACATGAATACTAGTACTACATACCATTACTCTCTAACACATTAGTTACTGACATGACTTCCAGTACTACATACCATTACTCTCTAACATATTGGTTACTGACATGACTACTAGTACTGCATACCATTATTCACTAACACATTGGTTACTGAGATGACTACCAGTACTACAAACCATTACCCTCTCACAAATTGGTTACTGACATGACTACTAGTACAACATACCATTATTCTCTAACACATTGGTTACTGACATGACTACTAGTACAATGTAACATTGTTCTCTGTATATATTTATGTATATATAAATATATTTATATAATATTTATTATAATATTATCTCTATATTTACTGTGTCCAACTGGAGTTGTCGAGATTACCCCCTTCCCTCAGCGACAGCTTCGGTGATGTAACAGGAACCTTCCAAATAAATAGAGGGAGCATGCGGGCTGGACTTTTAGAACGTAGTTTGGATCTGCAACTAGAATATAGCCCAAAACACATGTCTCCTCATGAGCTAAATTGAACTCTGTCTCTGTGTGATTCCTTGCTTGTGGCTGATTATTAGAGGTCATCAATGTTTGAAACCTGACAGGACACTGCAGAGGACACACCAGGAGGGGACCGAGGTCCAGTTCTGGCAGATACGGAGTCATCACGAACCTGACTGGGACTTACCTGATAGGTGCAGCACGGGTCTAATATCACCGGCACGGACATTTTCCCCTGAAGGTTGAGCTTGGTGAGATAGAAGACATTCTCCCCCAGCACTTTCTCCTTCTTCATCCGCCGCATGCTGTAAAGGCGGAATCTGATGGCGTAGTTGCCGACCATCTCGGACTCCATGCGGCAGAAGCGGAAGGTCTCTGTGAAAAGAGGGCACGGGCCTCTCTGAATTCCCGTCTTTGCCCTCTGCTTTTTGCCGGGCAGCAGCACCAGGTGGACTTGCCAGGAGATGTTGCCGGTGTGCTTGAGGACGGGGAGGTCTGTGGCCGCCATGACGGTCACGGCCAGCTGCTGCTCCTCCGGATCGTAGTCAAAGACCACGTCCAGGGTGCCGTACTTGGCGTGGGGGTCTGGTTCGTAGCCTTTAAGGAGCTGTGCTGCTGAACCACGGGCTGACATCTCCTGAGGAAAGGTGGGGGAGTTATTGGCATCAAACACAACCACCTGGACATGTTTCCATGTGTACCGTTGTGGTCAGAAGGTAAACCACGTTGGACAACTTGGATTTACACAATGTCACGTCCAGGTCTGGGAATACAGTCCTGGTCAAAAGTGTACGTACACGTGTAAAGAACATCATGTCATGGCTGTCTTGACTTTCCAATCATTTCTACAACTCTTATTTTTTGTGATGTAGTGATTGGAGCACATACTTGTTGCTCACATAAAACATTCATGAAGTTTGCTTCTTTTATGAATTTTTTATGGCTCTACTGAAAATGTGATGGTCAAAAGTATACGTACAGCAATGATAATATTGTCAGAACATGGGGGGGGTTTGCAGCTTGCTGCGAAGTTTGTTCTCCCCGGATGCAAACGGACTTTTCCGGACAAGGATAGCAGGTAGGAACATATTTATTAATCTAACTACAAACCCCGTTTCCATATGAGTTGGGAAATTGTGTTAGATGTAAATATAAACAGAATACAATGATTTGCAAATCCTTTTCAAGCCATATTCAGTTGAATATGCTACAAAGACAACATATTTGATGTTCAAACTGATTAACATTTTTTTGTTGTTGCAAATAATCATTAACTTTAGAATTTGATGCCAGCAACACGTGACAAAGAAGTTGGGAAAGGTGCCAATAAATACTGATAAAGTTAAGGAATGCTCATCAAACACTTATTTGGAACATCCCACAGGTGTGCAGGCTAATTGGGAACAGGTGGGTGCCATGATTGGCTATAAAAACAGCTTCCCAAAAAGTGCTCAGTCTTTCACAAGAAAGGATGGGGCGAGGTACACCCCTTTGTCCACAACTGCGTGAGCAAATAGTCAAACAGTTTAAGAACAACGTTTCTCAAAGTGCAATTGCAAGAAATTTAGGGATTTCAACATCTACGCTCCATAATATCAACAATTTTTTAAATATATATATATAGATTTATTTATTAAAGGTAAATTGAGCAAATTGGCTATTTCTGGCAATTTATTTAAGTGTGTATCAAACTGGTAGCCCTTCCCATTAATCAGTACCCAAGAAGAAGCTCTTGGTTTCAAAAAGGTTGGTGACCCCAGTGTTAGATCCACTATGGACTGGACTCTCACACTATTATGTTAGATCCACTATGGACTGGACTCTCACACTATGATGTCAGATCCACTATGGACTGGACTCTCACACTATTATGTTAGATCCACTATGGACTGGACTCTCACACTATTATGTTAGATCCACTATGGACTGGACTCTCACACTATTATGTTAGATCCACTATGGACTGGACTCTCACTATTATGTTAGATCCACTATGGACTGGACTCTCACACTATTATGTTAGATTCACTATGGACTGGACTCTCACACTATTATGTTAGATCCACTATGGACTGGACTCTCACAATATTATGTTAGATCCACTATGGACTGGACTCTCACTATTATGTTAGATCCACTATGGACTGGACTCTCACTGTTATGTTAGATCCACTATGGACTGGACTCTCACTATTATGTTAGATCCACTACAGACTGGGCTCTCACTATTATGTTAGATCCACTATGGACTGGACTCTCACACTATTATGTTAGATCCACTATGGACTGGACCTTGACTATTATGTTAGATCCACTATGGACTGGACTCTCACACTATTATGTTAGATCCACTATGGACTGGACTCTCACACGTTTATGTTAGATCCACTATGGACTGGACTCTCACTATTATGTTAGATCCACTATGGACTGGACTCTCACTATTATGTTTGATCCACTATGGACTGGACTCTCACACGTTTATGTTAGATCCACTATGGACTGGACTCTCACTATTATGTTAGATCCACTATGGACTGGACTCTCACACTATTATGTTAGATCCACTATGGACTGGACTCACACTATTATGTTAGATCCACTATGGACTGGACTCTCACACTATTATGTTAGATCCACCATGGACTGGACTTTGACTATTATGTTAGATCCACTATGGACTGGACTCTCACACTATTATGTTAGATCCACTATGGACTGGACCTTGATTATTATGTTAGATCCACTATGGACTGGACTCTCACACTATTATGTTAGATCCACTATGGACTGGACCTTGACTATTATGTTAGATCCACTATGGACTGGACCTTGACTATTATGTTAGATCCACTCTGGACTGGACCTTGACTATTATGTTAGATCCACTATGGACTGGACCTTGACTATTATGTTAGATCCACTCTGGACTGGAACTTGACTATTATGTTAGATCCACTATGGACTGGAACTTGACTATTATGTTAGATCCACAGTGGCGGCGGCGATGACCAAGAAGATTGCGGAATTGGAATATAATTACAACACTTTATGTACATATTTATATAATATTTACATATTTATATAATATGTAACTACAAGCTCCATTCACAGACAGAGTCCCATTGCTTTTATGAGCGGTCGAGCAAGTCAAAAGCCGGAGAAAAAAAATATATATATATATTTTTTTTTTATTTATTTATTGGTGGCGGCCGTAATTCTTTCGTAGCGGGCCGCCACAAATAAATGAATGTGTGGTAAACCCTGGGGATCTGAGCCGAGGATGTGGTTGTGGCTTGTGCAGCCCTTTGAGACACTGGTGATCTAGGGCTATAAAAGTAAACATTGATTGATTGATTGACTTCCTGGAATAAGTCAGGTGACAGAATGCGAGCAATACTTGAGTGCGATTGTTAGACTTTGGGCAACAGAAAAGCAGGGGAGAGGTGGTCTAGTACCGAATATGATTCATTAGTAGTACTAGTACCAGTATACCGTGCAACCCTATGCCAATGAGGGGTGAATGTGAGTGTCTGACCACAAGCGTACAGTACATCTCACGTACCTCGGGACTGAGGACCGCCGTGCTGTCGCTGGGCACGTCCTCCTCGTAGCCCTTGTTCAGGTAGCTCTCCGACTCGTGGCCGTCGCTGCCCTCACTGGTGCATTTGCGAAAGGAAAGGTGGGGGCTGCCGCTGGTCTGGGAGAGATCACACTTGGCGTCGCCCGGGTCTGAGAGGGTGCAGGACATGCGGGGGGAGCCGTTCTCGTCCTGGTAGGGCGGCGGTTGGAGTTCATCCAGGGGGGGTGTGCGCCTCATCCTCTGGATGCAGTTGGCTGGTGTAAGAAGACACTCGGGGTTACAAACGTGTCTGCTAGTATTGGCCGACTCACGTTGATATCGGTCTTTGACGTCATATGTATCGTATAGTAGCCATTGCTTGCAAACCTGACTTTTGTTAGAGACATAACGAAAATGTGCAAGAATAAACCATTTTTCAACCTTTATTTGAGCACATTTTTATTTTGCTGTCATTTTCAGTGGTCTGGATTATGTTTTTTTTTAATTTTCTGTTGTTTTGAACTCCATTAGTTCCTAGCTTACCACCAATAATGTGGAGTGAATGAATGAAAGCTTCTCACTTCTCTGTCAGCGCTTTGAGATCCTAGTCCATAGAAAAGCGCTATATAAAGTTAATGCATTATTATTAATCGCCAAAATAGACGGTAATTAGTAAATAGCAGAAAAATGGGTGAAAATAATGTTTTAGGAACTAAGGTGAGCCCTTAGACACGCTCTTTAAGGAGACATGGATGCAAAACTCCCAGAACTAAAATACTTGTGTTCTTCCTTCTTCATCTTTTTCTACACACAATAATTTGGTTTGGAAAATGTTGACAAAATCCTTTAAATTGCCATAAACGCGCCTGTTCTGAGACCGTGGACGCCATGTTTACTTATGTACATTTTGCAGCAAGGTCAGACTGCATTCACATTAGAAATCACATTTTATTGTAATATGAAAGGCCACTAAAAAGATGGGATTCGACATGAAATCTGAGCTGGACAACCGACCCTGCAGGGGTTTGTAGACTCATTTACGGAAATGACAGAAATGTGCACAAATTAAGGAAAATTATGTGAACAAAAGGTTAAAAAAGTCCTTTATTCCTGCCCATTTTGGTTATGTCTCTAGCAAAAGACATGTTTCAGTCAGTCTACCCCAGGGCAGCTGTGGCTATAAACGTAGCTTACCACCATGAACGTGTGAATGTGGAGTGAATGAATGATGGCTTCTCACTTTTCTGTCAGCGCTTTGAGGATTTAGTCCATAGAAAAGCGCTATATAAAGCTAATCCATTATTATTAATCGCCGAAATAGACGGTTACAAAATAAATAGGAGAAAAACAGGTGAAAATAATGTTTTAGGAACTAAGGTGAGCCCACAGACACGCTCCTTAAGCACACATGGAAGAAAAACATCTCGTAAAACTCCCAGAACTAAAATACTTGTCTTCTTCCTTATTCATCTTTTTCTACACACAATAATTTGGTTTGGAAAATGTTGACAAAATCCTTTAAATTGCCATAAACGCGCCTGTTCTGAGACCGTGGACGCCATGTTTACTTATGTACATTTTTCAACAAGGTCAGACTGCATTCACATTAGAAATCACATTTTGTTGTGATATGAAAGGCCACTAAAAAGATGGGATTCGACATGAAATCTGAGCTGGACAACCGACCCTGCAGGGGTTTGTAGACTCATTTACGGAAATGACAGAAATGTGCACAAATTAAGGAAAATGATGTGAACAAAAGGCTAAAAAATTCCTTTATTCCTGCCCATTTTGGTTATGTCTCTAGCAAAAGACATGTTTCAGTCAGTCTACCCAAGGGCAGCTGTGGCTATAAACGTAGCTTACCACCATGAACGTGTGAATGTGGAGTGAATGAATGATGGTTTCTCACTTTTCTGTCAGCGCTTTGAGGATTTAGTCCATAGAAAAGCGCTATATAAAGCTAATCCATTATTATTAATCGCCAAAATAGACGGTTATTAGTAAATAGCAGAAAAACGGGTGAAAATAATGTTTTAGGAACTAAGGTGAGCCCTTAGACACGCTCTTTAAGGAGACATGGATGCAAAACTGCCAGAGCTAAAATACTTGTGTTCTTCCTTCTTCATCTTTTTCTACACACAATAATTTGGTTTGGAAAATGTTGACAAAATCCTTTAAATTGCCTGTTCTGAGACCGTGGACGCCATGTTTACTTATGTACATTTTTCAGCAAGGTCAGACTGCATTCACATTAGAAATCACATTTTATTGTAATATGAAAGGCCACTAAAAAGATGGGATTCGACATGAAATCTGAGCTGGACAACCGACCCTGCAGGGGTTTGTAGATTCATTTACAGAAATGTGCACAAATTAAGGAAAATTATGTGAACAAAAGGTTAAAAAATTCCTTTATTCCTGCCTATTTTGGTTATGTCTCTAGCAAAAGACATGTTTTAGTCAGTCTACCCCAGGGCAGCTGTGGCTGCAAATGTAGCTTACCACCATGAACGTGTGAATGTGGAGTGAATGAATGATGGCTTCTCACTTTTCTGTCAGCGCTTTGAGGATCTAGTCCATAGAAAAGCGCTATATAAAGCTAATCCATTGTTATTAATTACCAAAATAGACGGTTACAAAATAAATAGCAGAAAAACGGGTGAAAATAATGTTTTAGGAACCAAGGTGAGCCCACAGACACGCTCTTCAAGCAGACAAGGAAGCAAAATATCTCGTAAGACTGCCAGAGCCAAAATACTTGTCCTCTTCCTCCTTCATCTTCTTCTACGCGCAATGATTTGGTTCGGAAAATGTTGACAAAATCCTTAAAATTGCCATAAACGCGCCTGTTCTGAGACCGTGGACGCCATGTTTACTTATGTACATTTTGCAGCAGGGTCAGACTGCATTCACATTAGAAATCACATTTTATTGTAATATGAAAGGCTACTAAAAAGATGGGATGTGACATAAAATCAGAGCTGGGCTTTATAAATAAAGTTAATTAAAAGCTGGACTATCAGGACAGGGACTTTTTCCCAGCTTGCTGCGAGGATTGTTTTCCCGGGATGCAATCGGACTAGACCAGTCATGGCTTGATGGTAAGAACATATTTAATCTTGACTATAAAAAGTGTACAAACATAAAGCAGAGGCACAACTTGGCTAAGGAAACAAAAACTAGCACTTAGGCAGACTATGGACATGAAACAAAAACACCTGCTGTGACATGAGCAGAGCAGTATGAACTATGAACAAGAATTGAACGTCAGTAACTATGGCATGAAGAGAATCAATATAGCCGGGCCGACTACCTGGCAACTACAGGCTTAAATAATAATGTCATGATTAAAAACAGGTGCGTGCGTGACTCAAACACAGGAGACAGGTGAAACTAATGAGTCGCCATGGTGACAAAACAAGAGTGCACAAAAACAGGAACTAATGGAGTCTTAAACCGAACAGAACATAACCAAACAAAATCCAAACCACAGAACATGACACGGACAATATCGGCAAAAAAGTCATTATTGGCCATCTCTAGTTACGACTTATCTGACACAGCGCTAGTATTCATGTTCAATAATCAATAAACCCAAGAAAAAAAGTGTGGCACATGATTATCGCGGACAGTTAATTAAAATTCATTAATGGGTAAACGACCCCCAAAATGTGTGAATACCAACTAGGGGTAATCATTCAATTGAGTGCGATTTTTGTATATTGTTTTGTATATTGTACAGGATTGCTTATTATTTTGATTGTATAGTAGTCTATTTATATAAATTCTTAGTTGTATCTTTATTACTTCTTGTGTACAAACCCCGTTTCCATATGAGTTGGGAAATTGTGTTAGATGTAAATATAAACAGAATACAATGATTTGCAAATCCTTTTCAACCCATATTCAGTTGAATATGCTACAAAGACAACATATTTGATGTTAAAATTGATAAACATTTTTTTTTGTGCAAATAATCATTAACTTTAAAATTTGATGCCAGCAACACTTGAAAAAGAAGTTGGGTAAGGTGGCAACTGATAAAGTTGAGGAATGCTCATCAAACACTTATTTGGAACATCCCACAGGTGTGCAGGCTAATTGGGAACAGGTGGGTGCCATGATTGGGTATAAAAACAGCTTCCATGAAATGCTAAGTAATTCACAAACAAGGATGGGGCGAGGTACACCAATTTGTAAGCAAATTGTCGAATAGTTTTAGAACAACATTTCTCAACGAGCTATTGCAAAGAATTTAGGGATTTTACTATCTATGGTCTGTAAAATCATCAAAAAGTTCATAGAATCTGCAGAAATCACTGCACGTAAGCGATGATATTGCGGACTTTTGATCCCTCAGGCGGTACTGCATCAAAAACCGACATCACCACATGGGCTCAGGAACACTTCATAAAACCACTGTCAGTAACTACAGTTTATCGCTACATCTGTAAGTGCAAGTTAAAACTCTACTATGCAAAGCCAAACCCATTTATCAACAATATCGTGAAACACTGGCTGGGCCCGAGCTTACCTAAGATGGACTGATGCAAAGTGGAAAGATGTTCTGTGGTCTGACGAGTCCACATTTCAAATTATATTCGGAAACAGAGAAAGTTGTGTCCTCCGGAACAAAGAGGAAAATAACCATTTGGATTCTTATAGGCACAAAGTTCAAAAGCCAGCATCTGTGATGGTATGGGGGTCTATTAGTGCCCAAGGCATGGGTAACTTACACATCTGTGAAGGCACCATTAATGCTGAAAGGTACATACAGGTTTTGGAGCAACATATGTTGTCATCCAAGCAACGTTATCATGGACGCCCCTGCTTATTTCAGCAATACAATGCCAAGCCACATTCAGCACGTGTTACAACAACGTGGCTTCGTAGTAAAAGAGTGCGGGTACTTTCCCGGCCCGCCTGCAGTCCAGACCTGTCTCCCATGGAAAATGTGTGGCGCATTATGAAGCGTAAAATACGACAGCGGAGACCCCGGACTGTTGAAGGACTGAAGCTCTACATAAAACAAGAATGGGAAAGAATTCCACTTTCAAAGCTTCAACAATTAGTTTCCTCAGTTCCCAAACGTTTATTGAGTGTTGTTAAAAAAAAAGGTGATGTAACACAGTGGTGAACATGCCCTTTCCCAACTACTTTGGCACGTGTTGCAGCCATGAAATTCTAAGTTAATTATTATTTGCAATAAAAATTTAAATTTATGAGTTTGAACAACAAATATATTGTCTTTGTAGCATATTCAACTGAATATGGGTGGAAAAGAATTAGCAAATCATTGTATTCTGTTTATATTTACATCTAAAACAATTTCCCGACTCATATGGAAACGGGGTTTGTTATGTATTTTCATCCCATATTTGTTCCCACTACCGCACCTTAAATTGGAGTCCTTAATCTCATTATATGCAAATATAATGACAATAAAGTCCATTCTATTCTATTCTATCTATTACTGGGGCGTGGAAGCAGCACTTGTGGCTTGAAGCTGAAGTCTGGAAGTGAAGACAAAGCAGGCCAGGTGCATGATGGGGGGGGGTTAGAAGAAAAGTAACCGTTCCAATTAGCAGGGTGCAGGAAAAGTGCTACTTTGACACAGCAGCTCCCATCAAATCAGCCGCCCCCGGCTCAGCGAGTGGGGGGGGAAATAGTCAAAATGGGTTAGCTTCTTTTATCAAGCGCTCTATGACACTTAGTTAAAACTCCAAGCTGCTGCTGCCGTCTGACATGAGACTAAAAGTCACATATAGAAGTTGTTTTTCTAAAAGTTAGGAACTGGAAGGGGAGGACTTTTTTTTTTCCACCTCTTCATCTTTTATTTGCTTTGTGTTCTGCAATAGAAAGTCCCTGTTGTCAGTGTCTCTGTGGGAGGATTCATGTCAGCCGCTCCTGGAAATTAGACGATGAAGGCAGATTTGAGAATGCCTGACTAAAACAACCACAGCATGCTAATGTGTTGACGCCTTCAAATAAATAAATAAACCCCCAAAATCATACGTCTCATCTTTATGCGGATCATATGCAAATTTGTGTCCCTTTACCATACCATACCCATCCATCCATTTTCTACCGCTTGTCCATTTTTGGGGCCGCTGGAGCCTATCTCAGCTGCATTCGGGCGGAAGGTGTCATACACCCTGGACAAGTGGCTACCTCATCACAGGGCCAACACCGATAGACAACATTCACACACTAGGGACCATATAGTGTTGCTAATCAACCTATCGCCAGGTGCATGTCTTTGGAGGTGGGAGGGGCCTATCCCCAGGTGCATGTCTTTGGAGGTGGGAGGGGCCTATCCCCAGATGCATGTCTTTGGAGGTGGGAGGGGCCTATCCCCAGGTGCATGTCTTTGGAGGTGGGAGGGGCCTATCCCCAGATGCATGTCTTTGGAGGTGGGAGGGGCCTATCCCCAGGTGCATGTCTTTGGAGGTGGGAGGGGCCTATCCCCAGGTGCATGTATTTGGAGGTGGGAGGGGCCTATCCCCAGGTGCATGTCTTTGGAGGTGGGAGGGGCCTATCCCCAGGTGCATGTCTTTGGAGGTGGGAGGAAGTACCCGGAGGGAACCCACGCAGTCACGGGGAGAACATGCAAACTCCACACATAAATATCCCGAGCGCAGAATCGAACCCCGGCCCTTCATATTGTGAGGCAGGTGCACTAACCCCCCTACCACCGTGCTTCCCCCATACCATACCAACTTTATTTATAAAGCCCAGGTCAGATTTCATGTCACATCCCATCTTTTTAGTGGCCCTTCACATTACAATAAAATGTGGTTTCTAATGTGAATGCAGTCTGACCCTGCTGCAAAATCTACATAAGTAAACATGGCGTCCACGGTCCCAGAACATGCGCGTTTGGGGCAATTTTAGGGATTTTGCCAACATTTTCCGAACCGAATCATTGCGCATAGAAGAAGATGAAGAAGGAAGAGGACAAGTATTTTGGCTCTGGCAGTTTTACGAGATATTTTGCGTGAAGAGCGTGTCTGTGGGCTCACCTGAGTTCCTAAAACATATTATTTTTACTGTTTTTTCTGCTCTGTTGTCAAGTATTTATTTTATACTATATTATTTTGGCGACTAATAATAATAATAATAACTAGAGATGTCGGATAATGGCTTTTTTGCTGATATTCCGATATTGTCCAACTCTTAATTACCGATTCCGATATCAACCGATACCGATACATACAGTGGTGGAATGAACACATTATTATGCATTATTTTGTTGTGATGCCCCGCTGGATGCATTCAACAATGTAACAAGGTTTTCCAAAATAAATTGACTCAAGTTATGGAAAAAACAATGCCAACACGGCACTGCCTTATTTATTATTGAAGTCACAAAGTGCATTCTTTTTTTTCCAACTTGGAATTCGGGACATGCTCTCCCCGAGAGAGTATGAGGAGGTTGTGGTGGGCAGGGTGTATATTATAGTGTCCTGAAAGAGTTAGTGCTGCAAGGGGTTCTGGGTATTTGTTCTGTTGTGTTTATGTTGTTACGGTGCGGATGTTCTCCCGAAATGTGTTTGTCATTCTTGTTTGGTGTGGGTTCACAGTGTGGCGCATATTTGTAACGGTGTTAAAGTTGTTTATACGGCCACCCTCAGTGTGACCTGTATGGCTGTTGACCGAGTATGCCTTGCATTTACTTGTGTGTGTGTGAAAAGCCGTAGATACTATTTGAATGGGCCCGCACGCAAAGGTTCGCCCACAATATTGTTGTCTGGGTGAAAATCGGGAGTAATTCAGGAGAATGGTTGCCACGGGAGATTTTCAGGAGGGGCACTGAAATTTGGGAGAGTATGACTGGGAGACGCGACTGCTGTGTACTTCTCCCTACATCAGTGTACCACTCCGTACAGCGGCATTCTAAAAAGTCATACATTTTACTTTGTGAAACCGATATCGATAATATCCGATATTACATTTAAAAGCATTTATCGGCCGATAATATCAGCAGTCCGATATTATCAGACATCTCTAATATATACAATTCCACGACTGTATATTTCGGTATCGGTTGATATCGGAATTGGTAATCAAGACTTGGGTAATATCGGCAAAAAAGCCGTTATCGGACATCTCTAGTATATATATCCATCCATCATGCTCTGGCTCAGGATCAGCAGGCTATCCAGACCATAGCAAGATGGGTGAAGAAGGACCTCCCCACCGTTCACACTTCAAAAAGAGGAAGAGAGTCACAGGGCTTCTGAAAAATACAAAGTAAAAAGTCACAAACAAAAAAAAGCAAGTAAACCGTGACAAAACCGTATCAAAAGTGGCACAAAAAAGCTATCATAGTGTGGGATCAATACAAAAAAGAATAACTATAACAAAAAAGGTATGGAAATTTTTCATTTATTACTTTTTTTTCTCCTTTTTACTAATTTGCTTCTCTATTTCACCGTCACGAGCGCCGACATTTGCATGCATTTTGTGTGGCTCATTAATCTTTTTGTTTTTTAATTTCCATTATTATATTTTCATAATGGTGAGAAGCCCAACTGGAAATTAACATTTCATTAATTGTCCAGCTCACAGTTTAAAGATTTGGAAAACTCCCCCCCCACAGTATTTATTTATATTACACCTTTTTTTATTTTTAATATGACCAACAATATTGGATACTTTTGTTGAATAAAGTACAAAGTTGCATGACTTTACATTTTACTGAACATGACTTCACCCTGAAGTCAACATGCTGTTGGAGAAATCATATTATAGTTTATTTTCTACATGTAAACACTTCCTTGTGGTCTACATAACATATCATGGTGGGTCTTTGCTCAAAATGTTAGCTTATGTCTTATCTACATGCCTCCACTTCGACGGTGTCTTCTCCCCGTCAAACATGTTGAAGTTTTTAGTGCTTCCATAACGTGTCTACTGACAGATATAACTAGAACTATGCACTACTTTGTATAATACATGTTGTAGTTTTTACCTTCCATAACGTTTCTACTGAGAGATATAAGTTAGAACTATACACTACTTTGTATGATAAATGTTGTAGTTTTTATCTTCTATAACGTTTCTACTGAGAGATATAAGTTAGAACTATACACTACTTTGTATGATAAATGTTGTAGTTTTTATCTTCCATAACGTTCCTACTGACAGATATAAGTTAGAACTATACACTACTTTGTACTATAAATGTTGTAGTTTTTATCTTCAATAACGTTTCTACTGAGAGATATAAGTTAGAACTATACACTACTTTGTATGATAAATGTTGTAGTTTTTATCTTCTATAACGTTTCTACTGAGAGATATAAGTTAGAACTATACACTACTTTGTATGATAAATGTTGTAGTTTTTATCTTCCATAACGTTCCTACTGAGAGATATAAGTTAGAACTATACACTACTTTGTATGATAAATGTTGTAGTTTTTATCTTTCATAACGTTTCTACTGAGAGATATAAGTTAGAACTATACACTTCTTTGTATAATACATGTTGTAGTTTTTACCTTCCATAACGTTTCTACTGAGAGATATAAGTTAGAACTATACAGTACTTTGTATTATAAATGTTGTAGTTTTTATCTTCCATAACGTGTCTACTGACAGATATAACTACAACTATACACTTCTTTGTATAATACATGTTGTAGTTTTTACCTTCCATTACGTTTCTACTGAGAGATATAAGTTAGAACTATACATTACTTTGTATGATAAATGTTGTAGTTTTTACCTTCCATAACATGTCTACTGACAGATATAAGTTAGAACTATACAGTACTTTGTATTATAAATGTTGTAGTTTTTATCTTCCATAACGTTCCTACTGACAGATATAACTACAACTATACACTACTTTGTATAATACATGTTGTAGTTTTTATCTTTCATAACGTTTCTACTGAGAGATATAAGTTAGAACTATACACTTCTTTGTATAATACATGTTGTAGTTTTTACCTTCCATAACGTTTCTACTGAGAGATATAAGTTAGAACTATACAGTACTTTGTATTATAAATGTTGTAGTTTTTATCTTCCATAACGTTCCTACTGACAGATATAACTACAACTATACACTTCTTTGTATAATACATGTTGTAGTTTTTACCTTCCATTACGTTTCTACTGACAGATATAAGTTAGAACTATACACTACTTTGTATTATAAATGTTGTAGTTTTTACCTTCCATTACGTTTCTACTGACAGATATAAGTTAGAACTATACACTACTTTGTATTATAAATGTTGTAGTTTTTACCTTCCATAACATTTCTACTGATAGATATAACTACAACTATACACTACTTTGTATTATAAATGTTGTAGTTTTTACCTTCCATAACGTTGCTACTGAGAGATATAAGTTTGAACTATACACTACTTTGTATTATAAATGTTGTAGTTTTTACCTTCCATAACATGTCTACTGACAGATATAACTACAACTATACACTACTTTGTATAATACATGTTGTAGTTTTTACCTTTCATTACGTTTCTACTGAGGGATATAAGTTAGAACTATACACTACTTTGTATTATAAATGTTGTAGTTTTTATCTTCCATAACGTTTCTACTGAGAGATATAAGTTAGAACTATACACTACTTTGTACTATAAATGTTGTTGTTTTTATCTTCCATAACGTTTCTACTGACAGATATAAGTTAGAACTATACACTACTTTGTATAATACATGTTGTAGTTTTTATCTTCCATTACGTTTCTACTGACAGATATTTATTCATTTAAAATAAAAAAAATAAAAAATGAATCACATGTACGTAAGTATTCACAGTCTTTGCTCAATACTTTGGGAGCAATTCCAGCCTAAAGACTTTTTGAATACGATGCCACAAACCTGGCACACCTATCTTTGGGCACTTTCTCTCACTCCTCTTTGCAGCACCTCTAAAGCTCGACCAGGTTGGATGGGAAGCATTGGTTTTCATGCAGGATGTCTCTGTACATAGCTGGATTCATATTTCCCTCTATCCTGACTAGTCTCCCAGTTCCTGCCACTGAAAAGCATCCCCACACCATGATGCTGCCACCACCATGCTGCACTGTAGGCATGGTATGGTCCTGGTGATGAGCGGTGCCTGGTTTCCTCCAAACATTCACGCCAAAGACTTCAATCTGGGTCTCATCAGACCAGAGAATTTAGTTTCTCGTGTGTTTTTCACTTCTTCTGTTTTTAAATTCTAACCATGTACTTCGACATAGGTTACCTATCTTTCATTGTGCTGTCCCTGTCAAAGAAACAGATCAATAAAAATGAATAAAACATTAATTTTTAGCTAGATATGTTATTTGAAAATGCACAACTTTAAGGATCTGTATCAGATCGGTATCGCCGATATCAGCCTGAACTTTACTTGGAATGGTATCGGAAAGAAAATCAGTGGTATCACACGCCACTGATGACTTGAAAGGGTCAAATGATAACTATAGTAACAACAATGCATTTCAATTATAACGCACATTACATTTCATTATGTCTTGACCCATACAGTATCCTACAAGGGCTAGAATAGGGTTTTTCAACCACTGTGCCGCAGCACACCTGGACATCATGTAAATTCACCTATTTTGGTTAAAAATGTCTTATGCAAACCTGTATTTATAATCTGCAACTAAAATGTTGTTGTTGTTTTGTCGGTGCTGTCTGGAGCTCGGCAGAGTAACCACGTAAAACTATCAGGTAGCTAATTGCTTTGTAAGCGTCGTATCTGATGCTTGAACCAAAAAATAAACAGAAGGTGAGTGCCGCTATAAAAAGGCATTGAAGCTTAGAGATGGCTATGGAAAACTGGCTACAAAGTAAACAAAAATAGAATGCTGGACGACAGCAAAGACTTACTGTGCAGCAGATGGCATCCACAAAGTGCACAATGATGCATACATTGGATAACTGTTTCAGATGTCTGTTTTTGTATCTGTCCCTATATGACATGACGATACACAATTTAAATGGGTTGTACTTGTATAGCGCTTTTCTACCTTCAAGGTACTCAAAGCGCTTTGACATTACTTCCACATTTACCCATTCAAACACACTAATGGAGGGAGCTGCCATACAAGGCGCCAACCAGCACCCATCAGGAGCAAGGGTGAAGTGTCTTGCTCAGGACACAACGGACGTGACGATGTTGATACTAGGTGGGATTTGAACCAGGGACCCTCGGGTTGCGCACGGCCACTCTCCCACTGCGCCACGCCGTCCCTAATTCCACACAAAGGAGGATAGCGTCCGCACAACTGAAATGAAGCGAATTGTATTTATATAGCGCTTCTTCTCTATTGACTTAAAGCGCTTTTACATAGTGAAAGCCAATATCTAAGTAACATGTAAAGCAGTGTGGGTGGCACTGGGAGCAGGTGGGTCAAGTGTCTTGCCCCAAGGACACAACGGCAGTGACGAGGATGGCGGAAGCGGGGATCGAACCTGGAACCCTCAAGTTGCTGGCACGGCCGCTCTACCAACAGAGCTATACCGCCCCAAAAATAAATAGTAATAGTCTTGATTGCTAACACGAAGCAGGTGCGGGTTATAGTGCTCAGAGGAAGACATGAAGCTGCTACAAAACAGGAAAGGCTCACCAAAATAAGAGCGCAAGACAGGAACTAAAGCACTACACACAGGAAATCAACAACAAAGTCAAAATCCGCCGTTTTTTTTTTTTTTTTAATTAAAAGAAATGTGCCTTGGCTGAAAAAAGGTTGAAAAGCACTAGATGAGAAGATGTGATGTTTGTAGTGCACTAGAGCAGTGGTTCTCAAATGGGGGTACGCGTACCCCTGGGGGTACTTGAAGGTATGACATGGGGTACGTGAGATTTTTTTTTAAATATTCTAAAAATAGCAACAATTCAAAAATCCTTTATAAATATATTTATTGAATAATACTTCAACAAAATATGAATGTAAGTTCATAAACTGTGAATAGAAATGCAACATTGCAATATTTAGTGTTGACAGCTAGATTTGTGAACATGTTCCATAAATATTGATGTTAAAAATTTCTTTTTTTGTGAAGAAATGTTTAGAATTAAGTTGATAAATCCAGATGGATCTCTATTACAATCTCCAAAGAGGGCAATTTAAGCTGATGATTACTTCTATGTGTAGAAATCTTTATTTAGAATTGAATCACTTTATTTTTCAACAAGTTTTTAGTTATTTTGATATTTTTTTTTCCAAATAGGTCAAGAAAGACCACTACAAATGAGCAATATTTTGCACAGTTATACAATTTAATAAATCAGAAACTGATGACATAGTGCTGTATTTTACTTCTTTATCTCTTTTTTTCAACCAAAAATGCTTTGCTCTGATTAGGGGGTACTTGTATTAAAAACATGTTGACAGGGGGTACATCACTGAAAAAAGGTTGAGAAGCACCGCACTAGACACTCTAAAAGCAGACTTGTGCCAGACGAAGGCAGAAAAGGCAGAGAGTGATGTAGAGAGTTGGTCCATGCCTGGATGAAAGACTGCCTTCTTCCATCACTGTGAACAGCACACTTTGTTTTCAAGCCAGGAAGACAAGAAGACAAGAAGAGAAGAAAAATGTTTGCATGCAGACGTTTGACTCTTTTATGACCTCCCACTGAGAGGCTGATGAACAGGAGCTGTACTCTCATCACCTCTTCTATCTACTGGCTGTGTACTTAAGTGTGTACTCTCAACACCTCTTCTATCTACTGGCTGTGTACTTAAGTGTGTACTTTCATCACGTCTTCCATCTACTGGTTGTGAACTTAAGTATGTACTTTCATCACCTACTGCGTGTTTATGGGTGTGTACTTAGTGTGTACTTTCATCACATACTGCATTTTCCTGAAGGAACAAATAAAGTACTATCTAATCTAATCTAATGTTTATGAGTGTGTACTTAAGTGTGTACTTTCATCACCTACTCGGTGTTTATGAGTGCGTACATAGTGTGTACTTTCATCACCTAATGGGTGTTTATTGGTGTGTACATAGTGTGTACTTTCATCACCTACTGCATGTTTATGAGTGTGCACTTAAGTGTGTACTTTCATCATCTACTGGGTGTTTATTGGTGTGTACATAGTGTGTACTTTTATCGCCTACTGCATGTTTATGGGTGTGTACTAAGTGTGTACTGTCATCACCTACTACATGTTTATGGGTGTGTACATAGTGTGTACTTTCATCACCTACTGCATGTTAATGAGTGTGTACTTAAGTGTGTACTTTCATCACCTACTGGGTGTTTATGGGTGTGTACATAGTGTGTACTTTCATCACTTACTGGCAGTGTACTTAGTGTGTACTTTCATCACCTACTGGGTGTTTATGGGTGTGTGCATAGTGTGTACTTTCATCACCTAGTGCATGTTTATAAGTGTGTACTTAGTGTGTACTTTCATCACCTACTGCATGTTTATAAGTGTGTACTTTCATCACCTACTGCATGTTTATGGGTGTGTACTTAAGTGTGTACTTTCAACACCTACTGCGTGTTTATGGGTGTGTAATTAGTGTGTACTTTCATCACGTACTGCGTGTTTATGGGTGTGTACATAGTGTGTACTTTCATCACCTACTGCATGTTTATGAGTGTGCACTTAAGTGTGTACTTTCATCATCTACTGGGTGTTTATTGGTGTGTACTTTTATCGCCTACTGCATGTTTATGGGTGTGTACTAAGTGTGTACTGTCATCACCTACTACATGTTTATGGGTGTGTACATAGTGTGTACTTTCATCACCTACTGCATGTTAATGAGTGTGTACTTAAGTGTGTACTTTCATCACCTACTGGGTGTTTATGGGTGTGTACATAGTGTGTACTTTCATCACTTACTGGCAGTGTACTTAGTGTGTACTTTCATCACCTACTGGGTGTTTATGGGTGTGTGCATAGTGTGTACTTTCATCACCTAGTGCATGTTTATAAGTGTGTACTTAGTGTGTACTTTCATCACCTACTGCATGTTTATAAGTGTGTACTTTCATCACCTACTGCATGTTTATGGGTGTGTACTTAAGTGTGTACTTTCAACACCTACTGCGTGTTTATGGGTGTGTAATTAGTGTGTACTTTCATCACGTACTGCGTGTTTATGGGTGTGTACATAGTGTGTACTTTCATCACCTACTGTGTGTTTCTGGGTGTGTACATAGTGTGTACTTTCATCACATACTGTGTGTTTATGGGTGTGGACTTAGTGTGTACTTTCATCACGTACTGTGTGTTTATGGGTGTGTACTTAAGTGTGTACTTTCATCACATACTGTGTGTTTATGGGTGTGTACTTAGTGTGTACTTTCATCACGTACTGTGTGTTTATGGGTGTGTACTTAGTGTGTACTTTCATTACGTACCATGTGTTTGTGGGTGTGTACTTAGTGTGTACTTTCATCACATACTGTGTGTTTATGGGTATAAATCAGTATAGTACTGATTTCAATCAATTAGTGTGTTGGTACTTTATTAGTACTGGTATATTGTACAACTTGAGTGTATACTGCTTGTCCAAATGGTGAAAAGATGATCCTACCGTCATCCGCGGAGGCGTCACTGCAGTAGCCGTCATATTTGGCGGTCAGTGGGCTGTACTTCTGCCGACTCTCCCAGCGGAACCTTGCCGCGTGTTTGACATTCCCGCACACCTTGGACCCCATGAGACCTTGGGCTCGACTGACGGCTTTCTGGTACTGACCCATCAGCTCATCCTCGCTGTCTGACGAGGAGCCCTGCTGGTCCTCATCAGCATAAACATTTTCTGTTGGGGGCAAGAAGAGATTGTTTACGGTTTATGAAAATAAAAACTATTACTGCTCACCTTGAGACTCTCTCCCTGAAACCTAATAATCAGATTAAAAATCAAGACGCAATAATGGACTTTAACTGCCACATGAAGGCAATAACATCAGCAGCTTTTTACCACCTGAAGAACGTTGCCAAAATCAGAGGAATACTATCTAAATCAGCAGGTTAGACTACTGTTATGGTCTTCTCACTGGGCTCTCTAAACCAGCTGTGAAGTAGCTGCAGTCCGTCCAACATGCTGCTGCTCGAGTCCCGGCTAGAACCAGGTAATATTACCTTATGAGTCCAGTGCTTAGGTCGCTGCACTGACTTCTTGTTGTATAGAAAATAGACTTCAAAACCGTTGTGGACAAGTCTGTTCCTGGTCTTGTGCCAAAGTACATATCTGACATGTTAGAACCAGATGAACCATCTCCAGCTCTGAGAACCTCAAGGAGTGGTCTCCTGGTGATATGTTAGAATCGTATGAACCATCTCGACCTCTGAGAACCTCAAGGAGTGGTCTCCTGCTGACATGTTAGAACCATATGAACCATCTCCAGCTCTGAGAACCTCAAGGAATGGTCTCCTGGTGACATGTTAGAACCATATGAACCATCTCCAGCTCTGAGAACCTCAAGGAGTGGTCTCCTGGTGACATGTTAGAACCCTATGAACCATCTCGAACTTTGAGAACCTCAGGGATTGGTCTCCTGCTGACATGTTAGAACCATATGAACCACCTCGACTTCTGAGAACCTCAGGGAGTGGTCTCCTGGTAAAATGCTAGAACCATATGAACCATCTCCAGCTCTGAGAACCACAGGGAGTGGTCTCCTGGTAACATGCTAGAACCATATGAACCATATCCAGCTCTGAGAACCTCAAGTATCGGGGAGTGGTCTCCTGGTAACACGTTAGAACCATATGAACCATTTCCAGCTCTGAGAACCTCAAAAAGTGGTCTCCTGGTAACATGCTAGAACCATATGAACCATCTCCAGGTCTGAGAACCTCAGGTATCAGGGAGTGGTCTCCTGGTAACATGTTAGAACCATATGAACCATCTCCAGCTCTGAGAACCTCAGAGAGTGGTCTCCTGCTGACATGTTAGAACCATATGAACCACCTCGACCTCTGAGAACCTCAGGGAGTGGTCTCCTGCTGACATGTTAGAACCATATGAACCACCTCGACCTCTGAGAGCCTGAGGGAGTGGTCTCCTACTGACATGTTAGAAACCATATGAACCACCTCGACCTCTGAGAGCCTGAGGGAGTGGTCTCCTACTGACATTTTAGAACCATATGAACCACCTCGACCTCCAAGAGCCTGAGGGTGGGGTCTCCTGCTGACATGTTAGAACCACATGAACCACCTCGACCTCTAAGAACCTCAGAGTGTGGTCTCCTACTGGCGCCCAGTGTCAGGACCAAAGATGGTAGAACTGAGTTTCAGTATTATGCTCCTAAAATCTGGAATGGTCTTCCTGGATATGTGAGACGGGCCTCAGGGTGACAATGTTCACATCCAGCCTGAAAACACTTTGATTTAATTGTGTATTGAAAGTATTTTATCTACACTATTTGATTGATTTGAATGTATTATGATTGTATTTTGTATTTGAAATATTTATATTTTTGCCTACTTTTAATTTTCCGTAAAGCACTTTGAAATGTTTAGTGCAGGAATGAGCTCTATAAATAAACTTGCCTGTATAAAGGAAGAAGCGGTAGGAAATGGATGGATGGATGTATGAAAGTGATGGTTCTAGAAAAGTGTGCAACACAAACTGTGATGTAGTTTTGTCTGTCGTCCAGCAAGAGGCAGCAGAGGCCCATTAAGCAGAAAGTGCAATATTCTATTGTATTGTTGTCATTATTTAGTACCAGTTGTGTTACCATTGTGACTTTGAGAGCAGCAATGGACACTTGGCAACAGTGAGGTGGACTTTTGTGATTGACACAGACTTGAGAGGAACATATCTGCAATGACATCATGAATGGCCAGTAGGTAAAACCATCACAGTGCTTTCCTTTGGTGTTTATATCCTGTGTGTGAATGTTTGCTAGATGTTTCCATGGTGCACACTCTCCCTGTGCAGGCTCCCCGGGGCCAGCAGCATTTTAAACTTGTTGACAAGAAAATACTTTCCACTTGTCAGCAGCAGTTCTCCCTCTCTAGGTAACATCTATCGGTGTAGAGGTGTGTGTATATGTATATATATATATATATATATATATATATATATATATATATATATATATATATACAAAAACATTTCAGGTGACGGCCTCTTGAATCTCATGGAGAGAATGCCTAGAGTGTGCAAAGCAGTAATTAGAGCAAAGGGTGGCTGTTTTGAAGAAACCAGAATATAAAACATGTTTTCAGTTATTTCACCTTTTTTTGTTAAGTACATAACTCCACATGTGTCCGTTCATAGTTTTGATGTGACTATCTACAATGTAAATAGTCATGAAAATAAAGAAACACTTTGAATGAGGAGAAGGTGTGTCCAAACTTTTGGCCTGCACTGTATGTACATATATACACACATATGTACATATATTATATATATATACACACACATATATGTACATATATTATATATATATACACACATATATGTACATATATACACACACATATGTACATATATACACACACATATGTACATATATATACACACACATACATGTACATATATACACATATACATGTACATATATATACACACACATACATGTACATATGTACACACATACATGTACATATATACACACACATATGTATGTATATATATATATATATATATATATATATATACACACACACATATGTACATATATACACACATATATTTACACATATGTACATATATACACACATATGTACATATATATACACACATATGTACATATATACACATATGTACATATATACACATATGTACATATATACACATATGTACATATATACACATATGTACATATATACACATATGTACATATGTGTATATATGTACATACACACACATATATTTACATTTATACACACATGTACACATTATGTACATATGTGTATATATGTACATATATACACACATATGTAGACACACATGTACATATACATACACACACATGTACACATTAATGTACATATATACACACATATGTACATATATACACATAAGTATATATATATATATATATATATATACATATACATACACACACACACATATATATATATGTGTACATATGTGTGTATATATATATATATGTACTTATATACACATATATACACACATGTACACATTTATGTACATATATACATACACATATGTATATATATACACACATAAGTAAATATATATATATATATATATATATATATATGTATCCATCCATCCATCCATTTCTACCGCTTATTCCCTTTTGGGGTCGCGGGGGAAGCTGGCGCCTATCTCAGCTACAATTGGGCGGAAGGCGTCGTACACCCTGGACAAGTCGCCACCTCATCATAGGGCCAACACAGATAGACAGACAACATTCACATTCACACACTAGGGCCAATTTTAGTGTTGCCAATCAACCTATCCCCAGGTGCATGTCTTTGGAGGTGGGAGGAAGCCGGAGTACCCAAAGGGAACCCACGCATTCACGGGGAGAACATGCAAACTCCACACAGAAAGATCCCGAGCCTGGGATTGAACCCAGGACTGCAGGACCTTCGTATTGTGAGGCAGACGCACTAACCCCTCTTCCACCGTGAAGCCCTATATATATCTATATATATATCTATATATATATATCTATATATATATCTATATAGATATATATATAGATATATATATATATACACACACACATATGTACATGTGTGTGTATATATGTACATATATACACATATATATGTATATATGTTCTCTATATCCAACATTATATATCAGTCTAATTGATCTTTTTTGTAACACGGTTAACGAATGTAGTTCACATTTGTCGTTATTTCCCATATATCTGCACAATAAGTCAGATACGTAACACGAGTGAGCAGTAGAGAATATGAAGTGATTTTTGGCCCAGGATGTATTTTGCTTTGTTCGTTATTGACATGTTTCATGCAACTTATATTTTGTATATGAGATTTCCAGTTCATTTTATCATCTATTAATACTCCCAAAAATCTGGTTTGTTTTACCCTTTCAATGTCTACTCCATCTATTTGAATTTGTGTATAATGCTCTTTTCTACTGTTACCAAACAGCATTATTTTAATCTTACTGAGATTCAAGGATAGTCTGTTTTTGTCAAACCATCTTTTTAATGTGTTCATTTCTTCCAGTCAACATTTGTATTATGATCTTCATGTGTATTCACAGGGAGTGGATATGGACTCGGGTGTAACACAAACACAGATGCCTGGGGACCACATTTAGGAGAGGATTTCAAAATGTGGCTCACCTGGCAAGTCTGTGTTCTTCCTGAAGTCGTCGAGGCACCGAAGGCTTCCCGCTTTCTCCAGCATGGACTTGTTGTTGAGGTACCAGAAGATGAGCGTCATGAGAGTGATGAAGACTCCGATGGCTGTCAGAAAGCCCAGCACCTCTGGAGAGACTGACGACAAACACACAAACACTGGACTGAAATCATGTCAACAAATCACATATAAAGTACATAGGGCTGGGCGATACGGCCTTTTTTTAATATCTACATATTTTTAGGCCATGTCACGATACACCATATATATCCTTGAATGAACACTTGATGCATATAATCACAGCAGTATGATGATTCTATGTGTCTACATTCAAACATTCTTCTTCATACTGCATTCATATATGCTACTTTTAAACTTTCATGCAGAGAGGGAGATCACAACTAAAAGTGTATTTATGAAACAGTTAAGCAGTGGTCCCAAAACATTCATGTCATTTCCAAAACAGAAAGTGAAAGATTGTCAGACATTTTAAAACAAGCTATTAGTGCATGATGTCACTAAGATGACATATCAAAACAACACTAAAGTGTACTTTTTGTACAGAACGCCACTACAATAGTTTAAAACAAATAAAGTGCACTTTTGTGCATGATGTCACACAAGATATTTCAATAAGTGTTAAATAAAAATGAGCTGCATAATAGCAAATCAAATAGTGTATGTCCTTCACTATGTGGTAGGTTCCTACGGACATTATCTCCTGTTGGTGACGGATCTTTTCATGCGGTGTTGATGTGGAAATGGAAGACGCCAGCCTCGATTGGGTCGGTGCTGGTTGCTTCGGCATTTTGTTGGGTGTGGCACCGGACGAGATGTTGACATGCAGGGTTTCAAGCACTCTTCATTCTCTAAAGTTGAAGTAGCAATGATTGTCACACACACACTAAATGTGGTGAAATTTGTCCTCTGCATTTTACCCATCCCCTTGTTCACCCTTGGGAGATGAGGGGAACAGTGAGCAGCAGCGGTGGCCACGCCTGGGAATCATTTTTGGTGATTTAACCCCCAATTCCAACCCTTGATGCTGACTGTCAAGCAGGGAGATAACGGATCCCATTTTTATAGTCTTTGGTATGACTCTGCCGAGGTTTGAACTCTAACCACTAAGCCACTGAGTTAGCGCAGTGTTTTTCCAACCACCGTGCCGTGACACACTAGATACAGTCTGGTGTGCCGTGGGAGATTATGTAATTTCACCTATTTGGGTTAAAAATATTCTTTGCAAACCAGTAATTATAGTATGCAAAAGATGTGTTGTTGAGTGTCGGTGCTGTCTGGAGCTCGGCAGAATAACCGTGTAATACTCTTACATATAAGTAGGTGGCCGCAGGTAGCCAATTGCTTTGTAGATCTCGGAAAAACAGTGGGAGGCTGGGTGCAGGTAAAAAGGTGTCTGATGCTTGAACCAAAATAAACAAAAGGTGAGTGGGTGGCAACATATGTTGCTCCAAAAACTGTATGTACCTTTCAGCATTAATGGTGCCTTCCCAGAAGTGTAAGTTACCCATGCCTTGGGCACTAATGCACCCCCATACCATCACACATGCTGGCTTTTACACTTTCACCCTAGAACAGTCCCCATGGTTATTTTCCCCTTTGGTCCAGAGGACACCACGTCCACAGTTTCCAAAAACAATTTGAATTGTGGACTCGTCAGATCACAGAACACTTTCCCACTTTGCATCAGTCCATCTTAGATGAGCTCGGGCCCAGCGAAGCGTTTCTGGGTGTTGTTGATAAATGGCTTTGGCTTTGCATTGTAGAGTTTCAACTTGCACTTACTGATGTAGCGACCAACTGTAGTTACTGACAGTGGTTTTACGAAGTGTTCCATGCGGTGATATCTTTTACACACTGATGTCGCTTTTTGATGCCTAAAGAATTGAAGGTCACGGGGAATTAAATGTTAGTTTTTGGCATTGCTGCGTACGTGCAGTGATTTCTTTTTGATGATATTACGGAGCGTAGATGGTGAAATCCCTAAATTCTTTGCAATAGCTGGTTGAGAAATGTTGTTCTTAAACAATTTGCTCAGGAATTTGTTGACAAAGTGGTGACCCTCGCCCCGTCTTTGTTTGTGAACGACTGAGCATTTCATGGAAGCTGCTTTTTATACCCAATCATGGCACCCACCTCTTCTTAATTAGCCTGTTCACCTGTGGGATATTCCAAATAAGTCTTTGATGAGCATTCCTCAACTTTCTCAGTCTTTTTTGCCACGTGTGCCAGCTTTTTTGAAACACGTTACAAGCATCAAATTCCAAATGAGCTAATATTTGCAAAAAATAACATTTTCCAGTTCGAATGTTAAATATCTTGTCTTTACAATCTACATCATTTACATAATTGTAAGAGCTTTCCATTGTTGCACATTTCTTTTGTGCAGCCTCCGTTATATCGTGTCTGTGTGGAATATGAAAAAGCTGAAAACCCAGCTCATAATCACAAAGACACCCACATACTTGACAAGCACTCTCAGCAGTGTTTCTGTGCACACACTCCCACGCCTGTTCAGACCGGACTCTGGGGCACAATGCTTCTGCAGTCATTAAACACACGCAGGCACAATCAGAACACACTTAACTATCAGACGAAAAAACAAGCGATGCAGTTTGATAGTCCTGGTCTAGCTTTGTTAAACTGCATTGCTCATTTTTGTACAATTGAAACCAGCTAAGCCACCCAACTCGGTCACCTGGTTATTAAACACAATATCAAAAAAACATCACAAATCGACCAAACCACCCTTTCAGTTTGCAGGGGAATAACTAGGGCTCGAATTTAACCACATCCATCCATCCATCCATCCATCTTTTTCCGCTTATCCGAGGTCGGGTCGCGGGGGCAGCAGCCTAAGCAGAGAAGCCCAGACTTCCCTCTCCCAAGCCACTTGGTCCAACTCCTCCCGAGGGATGCCGAGGCGTTCCCAGGCCAGCCGGGAGACATAGTCTTCCCAATGTGTCCTGGGTCTTCCCCGTGGCCTCCTACCGGTTGGACGTGCCCTAAACATTAATCAATCAATCAATGTTTATTTATAAACCCTAACCCTATATATTTATATCACAAATGTCTCAAAGGACTGCACAAATCATTACGACTACGACATCCTCGGAAGAACCCACAAAAGGGCAAGGAAAACTCACACCCAGTGGGCAGGGAGAATTCACATCTAGTGGGACGCCAGTGACAATGCTGACTATGAGAAACCTTGGAGAGGACCTCAGATGTGGGCAACCCCCCCCCCCTCTAGGGGACCGAAAGCAATGGATGTCGAGCAGGTCTAACATGATACTGTGAAAGTTCAATCCATAGTGGCTCCAACACAGCCGCGAGAGTTCAGTTCAAAGCAGATCCAAGACAGCAGCGAGAGTCCCGTCCACAGGAAACCATCCCAAGCGGAGGCGGATCAGCAGCACCGAAGGCAGGCGTTCGGGTGGCATTCTGACCAGATGCCCGAACCACCTCATCTGGCTCCTCTCCATGTGGAGGAGCAGTGGCTTTACTTTGAGTTCTTCCCGGAAGACAGAACTTCTCACCCTATCTCTAATGGAGAGACCCACCACCCGGCGGAGGAAACTCATTTGGGCCGCTTGTACCCATGATCTTGTCCTTTCGGTCATAACCCAAAGCTCATGATCATAGGTGAGGATGGGAATGTAGATCGACTGGTAAATTGGGAGCTTTGCCTTCCGGCTCAGCTCCTTCTTCACCACAACGGATCGATACAGCGTCCGCATTACTGAAGACGCCGCACCGATCCGCCTGTCAACATCACCATCCACTCTTCACTCACTCGTAGGGGTGTAACGGTACATGTATTTGTATTGAACCGTTTTGGTCCGGGGGTTTCGGTTCGGTTCGGAGGTGTACCGAACGACACGGACATATTAAGTAGCGCACCGCACGTTGTGTAAACAATGCACACCGAGGCACCATGAATTGATTTACGTGGACCCCGACTTAAACAAGTTGAAAAACTTATTGGGGTGTTACCATTTAGTGGTCAATTGTACGGAATATGTACTGTACTGTGCAATCTACTAATAAAAGATTCAATCAATTAAAAAAACAACAACACACGGCATGCTAGCAACGACTGGGCTATGATAGACTGACCACACCTCCTCTTTTCACAGGATATGTCCTCTTTTGCGGGGCTGTCCAGGTGATAAATGATAAATAAATGGGTTGTACTTATATAGCGCTTTTCTACCTTCAAGGTACTCAAAGCGCTTTGACACTACTTCCACATTTACCCATTCACACACACATTCACACACTGATGGAGGGAGCTGCCATGCAAGGCGCCAGCCAGCACCCATCAGGAGCAAGGGTGAAGTGTCTTGCTCAGGACACAACGGACGTGACGAGGTTGGTTCTAGGTGGGATTTGAACCAGTGACACTCGGGTTGCGCACGGCCACTCTCCCACTGCGCCACGCCGTGGAGTTGCTTAAATGCCTCGAATGTCCGGCATTTTAAAGTTAGGGTTGCGTGTATTTTCAATGTATGTTCAGGGTTAAGAAGGGGTTAAAAACAAAAACAAAAGTGGCGCACAGCAGCAACATTGGTGAGGGAGGGGCAGAGACAGAGAGAGTTATGATAAACGTGCATGCGTCGCCAGGCTCTGCTTTTTATCCATAGATTTATCAGATTTTATTTTTTATTATCTATAGCAGGGGTGTCAAAAGTGTGCCCCGGAGGCCTTTTTCGGCCCACAGCTAATGTTTTAAAAGCCCACGGCACATTCTAAAAATACTATTAAAATAAACAAAAACATAAACAAAAGTGAAATAAAAAAGTTTAAAGGCTAAATGTAATTTAGAAAAAGTTGCAACGTTGACTAATAAAACAAAGTTGTTGTTTTTTTTTTTCAAACTGTCATTGTTCAAAACGTAATATTGAATCAAAATCAATGTTATTATGAATTATTGACCTAGCTAAGGTTCCGATTACTTCACATGAAATATTCCACTAAGAAAAATATTTTTGGTGGAAGATTTAGCAAATTTGTTAAATTAATAATCAAAAAATGTATATTTTTGTTGTTTTCTTACTGTACCGAAAATGAACCGAACCGTGACCTCTGAACTGAGGTGCGTACCGAACCGAAATTTTTGTGTACCGTTACACCCCTACTCACTCGTGAACAAGACTTTGAGGTAATTGAACTCCTCTACTTGGGGCAGGGTCTCCTCCCCAACCCAGGGATGGCACTCCACCCTTTTCCGGGCGAGAACCATGGACTCGGACTTGGAGGTGCTGATTCCCATCCGAGTCGCTTCACACTCGGTTGCAAACCGATCCAGTGAGAGCTGAAGATCCTGGCCAGATGAAGCCACCAGGACCACATCATCTGCAAAAAGCAGAGACCTAATCCTGCTGCCACCAAACCGGATCCCCTGAACGCCTTGACTGCGCCTAGAAATTCTGTCCATTGAAGTTATGAACAGAATGGGTGACAAAGGGCAGCCTTGGCGGAGTCCAACCCTCACTGGAAACGTGTCTGACTTACTGCCGGCAATGCGGACCACGCCCTGACACCGATCATACAGGGAGCAGACCGCCACAATAAGACAGTCCGATACCCCATACTCTCTGAACACTCCCCACAGGACTTCCCGAGGGACACGGTCGAATGCCTTCTCCAAGTCCACAAAACACATGTAGACTGGTTGGGGAAACTCCCATGCACCCTCAAGAATCCTGCAGAGAGTATAGATCCACTACGGACTAGACTCACACTTTTATGTTGGATCCACTGTTGACTGGACTATCACTATTATGTTAGATCCACTATGGACAGGACACTGACTATTATTTTAGATCCACTATGGACTGGACTCTCCCACTATTATGTTAGATCCACTATGGACTGGACTGTCACTATTACGTTAGATCCACTATGGACTGGACTCTCACTATTATGTTAGATCCACTATGGACTGGACTTTCACAATATTATGCTAGACCCACTATGGACTGGACTCTCACTATTACGTTAGATCCACTATGGACTGGACTTTCACAATATTATGCTAGACCCACTGGACGTCCATTGCATCCGGTCTCCCCTAGAGGGCGGAGGGTCACACACATCTGTGGTCCTCTCCAAGCTTTCTCATAGTCATTTACATTGACATCCCACTGGGCTGTGAGTTTTTCTTTGCCCTTATGTAGGATCTGAACCGCGGACACCGTTGTGGCTTGTGCAGCCCTTTGAGACCCTTGTGATTCAGGGCTATATAAGTAAACATGGATTGATTGATTGAAGTTTTGTGTAACCAGTACATGTAATATTTGTGTCTACTGTAACATTACACAGTCTGACCAGTAACACTGTGTAAATGCAGGGAAATAAAACACTGTACTTTAATCAAGTGGTTCTTTGGCGCACCAGTTTGACAACCTCGGGTTTAGAGAACAGCATTAATGTCGCATTTTAGAACCGTCTGTGTTACTTTAACATACAGAAATAATCGATTTGTGAATCGCCCACGTTCTAATCGCAAAGCATGGATGAGTTTTTCCACGGCTAAAAAAAACCCGTGCAGAAAAAGACAGGTGTGATCACACTGGTGACAATGAACAAGGTGGTGTGAGAGGTGCCCCGCTGGCCCTACCTTTTCTCACGCAGATCAACTCATGTACTCCACAGCTACGCTCGCCACCTGGAGAGACAATGCATTTCCATGATGAGGGAACGCAAGACAACACCATGGATACACACACTACATGTGCAAAGGGACCTAGGAGGTCTTGATAAGGAATTCAATACTGTAGCCTCCCAGATTAAATCACACAATGCTATTTTTAACTTTTATTACCAATCTTATGATAACGAACAACTGCACAATTTCAACACTTCCTCATTCTCCGCCAATCACCTCTCAGGCACGGACGGTGTATTTGTAAACATCGGAAAAAAATGAAGTAAAAATCTAAACTACAGGCACATAAAACAGTAAGGTTAGTATTACAGTATGAATTGATTAATTTATAGCTTATTATTTGCGCACTATTGGCAGGTGATGTACCGAAAACTTGACCACCGAAAACAGTGTTATTGAAATTGGATGTAAACAAAACACACGCCATTGTCTGGAGCATTGTCAGCGTGTCTGTGATGTGGACGTGATATATATATATATATATATATATATATATATACATACATACATATATATACACACATACATATATATCACCAATATACTCGGGCGGTCTACAAAATGTGCAAATACTAAGAAGACAGTGGCGGCTTTTAAAAAGAGAAAGTCCAAGGAGAGTAACATGTTCGCTTCAGCCTCTTTAGTCAGGGACATTGTCGTAGATCAGGGGTCAGCAACCTTTTTGAAACCATGAGCTACTTCTTGGGTGCTGATTAATGCGAAGGGCTACCAGTTTGATACACACTGGGGCGGCATAGCTCGGTTGGTAGAGTGGCCGTGTCAGCAACTTGAGGGTTGCAGGTTCGATTCCCGCTCGTGAAATCCTAGTTACTGCCGTTGTGTCCTTGGGCAAGACACTTTACCCACCTGGTCCCAGTGCCACCCACACTGGTTTAAATGTAACTTAGATATTGGGTGTCACTATGTAAAGCGCTTTGAGTCACTTGAGAAAAGCGCTATATAAATATAATTCACTTCACTTAAATAAATTGCCAGAAATAACCAATTCTCTTAATTTACCTTTATATATATATATATATATATATATATATATATATATATATATATATATATAAAATGGGTATTTATGTCCGTCATTCCATCGTAAATTTTTTTTCCTTTTACGGATGTTTTTTTGTAGAGAATAAATGATGAAAAAAACACTTAATTGAACGGTTTAAAAGAGGAGAAAACAGGAAAAAATTAAAATTAAATTTTGAAACATAGTTTATCTTCAAATTTGACTCTTTAAAATTCAAAACTCAACCGAAAAAAAGAAGAGAAAAACTAGCTAATTCGAATCTTTTTGAAAAAATAAAAACATTATTTATGGAACATCATTAGTAATTTTTCCTGATTAAGATTCATTTTAGAATTTTGATGACATAATTTGAATAGGTTAAAATCCAATCTGCATTTTTTTTCCGGATGTATAAAAAATTGGACCAAGCTATATTTCTAACAAATACAAATCGTTATTTTTTTCTAGATTTTCCAGAACAAAATTTTTAAAAGAAATTCAAAAGACTTTGAAACAAGATTTAAATTTGTTTCTAAAGATTTTCTATATGTATATATATATATGTACCCCGCCTTCCGCCCGATTGTAGCTGAGATAGGCGCCAGCGCCCCCCGCGACCCCAAAAAAGGGAATAAGCGGTAGAAAATGGATATATATATATATATATATATATATATATATATATATATATATATATATATATATATATATATATATATACATACACACACATATAGGCTTTGGGGTTAGAGTGTCCGCCCCAAGATCGGTAGGTTGTGAGTTCAAACCCCTGCCGAGTCATACCAAAGACAATAAAAATGGGAGCCATTACCTCCCTGCTTTGCACTCAGCATCAGGGGTTGGAATTGGGGTTCAAATCACCAAAAATTATTCCCGTGCGCAGCCACTGCTGCTGCTCACTGCTCCCCTTACCTCCCAGCAGGTGAACAAGGGCATGGGTCAAATGCAGAGGACAAATTTCACCACACAGTGTGTGTGACAATCATTGGTACTTTACTATACATATATATATATATATATATATATATATATATATATATATATATATATATATATATATATATATATATATATATGTCTGGTCCCCGTGGTAGTGGGGGCACTTGGGGCATAGTCGAGGGTTCTGTGGTTTATCTGTTACACAGTGTTCAATACCGGGGTAGAGTGGAATATAGATTAGGTCAGGAAAAAACACATGCCGACAAGCCTGTTTCGCAGATTTCCCTGCTCCTCAGGGGATTTCATATACATACATATAGATGTACGCATGCATATATATATATATATATATATATATATGTGTGTGTGTGTTGTGTTTTTTATGGCACAGTCTTAATGTAACCTTGAGGTGTACAATCATCTATATACTCTGCTATGTGTAGTTTCTTCTCTATCCTGGGCAAATGTTATTTTTTAGATATAAATTCATCCAGGCACAGACAGGAGATGGCAAGACTGAGAGGCCCATAATACAGCACTGGTGTCCAGCTGTGTGTGGGAGGAAGCTCCCCATGTTCCTTCATTTAACACTCACACTCGTCAAATATATTTCTGATGCCTTTTGAGGAGACACGTCAGTTCGTTACATCACAAAACTGATTACTTAACGCCTAAATAATTTACTGCAGAAAAAGAAAACATTGCAAACTAGAATGTGCAATTCTGGTAGATGTGAATGCTCTATAGGCGTGAGTGGAACTGAACTGTCCAGGGTGAGAGGAGTGTGTGGGTGTTGAAATGGTTCCAAAGGGTTGAAAAATGTGGATATGAAGAGGTTTGTATATTGCCCATTCATTTTCATCGGATGGGGAAAATTCCTGGAAAATCCAGGTAATCAGGGCATTTTTGGTACCTGGAAAAATGCAGCTTGAATGTTCAGAGTAAGTGGAGTGTGTGGATGTTGGAACGATTCAAATCTGCAGACGTTTCCCCATTCACTGTCAATGCGGAGAAATTCATGAAAATTGTGAGAAAATCGGGAACTTTGAAAAATGGAAAAATGGTTTTGCCTCCGATATCTAGGGTGAATATTTTGCGTTATTGGTTGAAAGGTTCAAATCGGGTAAAAAAAAAAAAATGGCGCTAAAATTTGAAAAACTTGGGACTTTTAGAACTTTAAAAATGTTCATTCTTTTGAAAGGGAATTTCCTGGAAATTTGGACAATTTACTAGCAATTGTCAATTGTCGTAGATCAGGGGTCGGGAACCTTTTTGGCTGAGAGAGCCATGAAATCCAAATATTTCACATTGTATTTCCGTAAGAGCCATATAACATTTTTCAACACTGAATACAACTAAATTTGTGCATTTTTAAGTATGACCAACATTTGTAGAGTATAATAAGTCTCTTATTCTTTTTAACAACATTGATATTCTAAAAGTTAACCAATAATACATATAATACTTCTTACCATTAATGCGACATCTTGAACAGGTGCGTAGAAAACGGATGGTTGGATTAAAATGCATGAGAATGTTTAATAATTTGAACGTTATTTTTGAAACTGTGATTACCAGCGGAATTATTCATCACTTATCGGGTTAAGCAATGTCAGCTAAGATTTATCTGAGCCAGATGCAGTCATCTGGCTCTAGAACCATAGGTTCCCTACACCTGGTTTAAGCATTAGACACCTTTTTACCTGCACTCTGTCTCCCGCTATTTCCCACATCTACAAAGCAATTAGCTACCGACTGCCACCTACTGATATGGAAGAGTATTACACGGTTACTCAGCATAGCTCGGTTGGTAGAGTGACCGTGATAGCAACTTGAGGGTTCCAGGTTCGATTCCCGCTTCCGCTATCCTAGTCACTGCCGTGGTGTAGTTGGGCAAGACACTTTACACACCAGCCCCCAGTGCCACCCGCACTGGTTTAAATGTAACTTAGATATTGGGTGTCACTTTGTAAAGCGCTTTGAGTCACTAGAGAAAAGCGCTATATAAATTATCTGAGAGCTATATGTACTCATCAAAAGAGCCACATCTGGCTCTAGAGCCATAGGTTCCCTACCCCTGTCCTAGATGATATGAAAGGGTTGGTGTTGGAATGTGTTCAATGTGTTGAGGAATGTTGATTTAGGAACACTTTGAATGACAATTGGTATTTTCGGTAATCTTAGAATTTCGGGGAAAACCCAGAATTTGTACGAAAAAAAATTTTTTGTTTTTGATGGTAGAATGGTTGAAATTGGTTGAAAAATGTGGATTGTGGAAATTTTTGAACAGGAGGTGAAAATATGGCTTTGAAAAACCAGGAATTGGGGACATTTCTTTGAGCTATTGATCATTTTCGGTAATCTTAGAATTTTGGGGAAAACCCGGAATTTGGACGAAAAAAATTTATTTGTTTTTGATGGTAGAATGGTTGAAATTGGTTGAAAAATGTGGATTGTGGAAATTTTTGAACAGGAGGTGAAAATATGGCTTTGAAAAACCAGGAATTGGGGACATTTCTTTGAGCTATTGATCATTTTCGGTAATCTTAGAATTTTGGGGAAAACCCGGAATTTGTACGAAAATAAATTATTTGTTTTTGATGGTAGAATGGTTGAAATTGGTTGAAAAATGTGGATTGTGGAAATTTTTGAACAGGAGGTGAAAATATGGCTTTGAAAAACCAGGAATTGGGGACATTTCTTTGAGCTATTGATCATTTTCGGTAATCTTAGAATTTTGGGGAAAACCCGGAATTTGTAAGAAAAAAAATCATTTGTTTTTGATGGTAGAATGATTGAAATTGGTTGAAAAATGTGGACTGTGGAAATTTTTGAACAGGAGGTGAAAATATGGCTTTGAAAAACCAGGAATTGGGGACATTTCTTTGAGCTATTGATCATTTTCGGTAATCTTAGAATTTTGGGGAAAACCCGGAATTTGTAAGAAAAAAAATCATTTGTTTTTGATGGTAGAATGGTTGAAATTGGTTGAAAAATGTGGACTGTGGAAATTTTTGAACAAGAGGTGAAAATATGGCTTTGAAAAACCAAGAATTGGGGACATTTCTTGAATGTTCAGATGAGGTGGTTTGGGCATCTGCTCAGGATGCCACCCGAATGCCTCCCTAGGGAGGTGTTTAGGGCACGTCCGACCCACAAGAGGCCACGGGGAAGACCCAGGACACTCTGGGAAGACTATCTCGTTTGAATGGAACTTTGAGATTGGGTTTCACAATGAAAAGCGCTTCACTAGAGAAAAAGCGCTATATAAATATAATGTCAATCAATGTTGTCAACAGCGCATAAGGCCTACTTACTTACGTACCCTAGATTGGGGCAAAACTAATGGTCACTGGAGCATGCATGAGTTATGAGATGGGTCCAGCACAGGACACACGGTGTATTGTAGACCCGCTCACATTCATACTCACGGACACATCAGAGTCTCCTACATACCTAACAAGCATGTCTATGAGACGTGGGAGGAAGCCAAAAAAGCTGGAGAGAACCCACACATGCACGGGGGGAGAACATGCAAGAGTCCACACAATGGCCTTCAAACACTCACAGAGTCCTATACATACTTTCACATGGTTTAACAACTACACTAATGACCTTCAAACACTCAGAGTCCTATACATACGTTCACATGGTTTAACAACTACACTAATGACCTTCAAACACTCAGAGTCCTATACATACTTTCACATGGTTTAACAACTACACTAATCCATCAACATGTACCTGAACACACCTGGCTCTGACTTTGCATTTTATTCAGGTTTATTTCTACAAAACCCCAAAAAATGCATGATTTGCAAATCATTTTCAATTTATATTCAATTGAAAGGACTGCAAAGACAAGATATTTAATGTTCCCACTTTATTTTTGCAAATATTAACTCATTTGGAATTTGATGGCTGCAACATGTTTCCAAAAAGCTGGTACAAGTGGCAAAAATGACTGAGAAAGCCAAACACTTATTTGGAACATCCCACAGGTGAACAGGCTAATTGAGAACAGGTGGGTGCCATGATTGGCTATGAAAGCAGCTTCCATGAAATGCTCACTCATTCACAAACAAAGACGGGGCGAGGGTCACCACTTTGTCAACAAACGCCTGAGCAAATTGTTTAAGGACAACATTTCTCAAGCAGCTATTGCAAGGAATTTAGAAATTTCCCCAGCTACGCGCCTTAATATCATCAAAAGGTTCAGAGAATCTTGAAAAATCACTGCAAATAATAATAAACACTGAATGCCCGTGACCTTGGATCCCTCAGGTGGTACTGCACCAAAAAGGGACATCAGTGTGTAAAGGATATCACCACATGGGCTCAGGAACACTTCAGGAAACCACTGTCAGTAACTACAGCTGGTCGCTACATATGTAAGTGCAAGTTAAAACTCTACTATGTAAAACCACAGCCATTTATCAACAACACCCAAAAACGCTTCGCTGGGCCCAAGCTCATCTAAGATGGACTGATGCAAAGTGGAAAAGTGTTCTGTGGGCTGACGAGTCCACATTTCAAACTGTTTTTGGAAACTGAGGACGTTGTGTCCTCAGTACCAAAGAGGAAAAGAACCATCCGGACTGTTCTAGGCGCAAGTTAAAAGGCAGCATGTGTGATGGTATGGGGGTGTATTAGTGGCCAAGGCATGGGTAACTTACACATCTGTGAAGGCACCATTAATGCTGAAAGGTACATACAGGTTTTGGAGCAACATATGTCGCCATCCAAGCAACGTTATCATGGACGCCCCTGCTTATTTCAGCAAGACAATGCCAAACCATGTGTCCATAGTGGATTTAACATAATAGTGTGACAGTCCAGTCCATAGTGGATCTAACATAATAGTATGAGTCAAGTCCATAGTGGATCTAACATAATAGTGGGAGTCCAGTCCATAGTGGATTTAACATAATAGTGTGAGAATCCAGTCCATAGTGGATCTAACAAAATAGTGTGAGAGTCCAGTCCATAGTGGATCTAACATAATAGTGTGAGAGTCCAGTCCATAGTGGATCTAACATAATAGTGAGAGTCAGTCCATAGTGGATCTAACATAATGGTGTGAGAGTCCAGTCCATACTGGATCTAACATAATAGTGGGAGTCCAGTCCATAGTGGATCTAAGATAATAGTGAGAGTCCAGTCCAAAGTGGATCTAACATAAAAGTGAGAGTCCAGTCCATAGTGGATCTAACATAATAGTGAGAGTCCAGTCCATAGTGGATCTAACGTAATAGTGAGAGTTCAGTCCATAGTGGATCTAACATAATAGTGGGAGTCCGGTCCATAGTGGATCTAACATAATAGTGAGAGTCCGGTCCATAGTGGATCTAACATAATAGTGGGAGTCCGGTCCATAGTGGATTCAACATAATAGTGAGAGTTCAGTCCATAGTGGATCTAACATAATAGTGGGAGTCCGGTCCATAGTGGATCTAACATAATAGTGAGAGTTCAGTCCATAGTGGATCTAACATAATAGTGGGAGTCCGGTCCATAGTGGATCTAACATAATAGTGAGAGTCCGGTCCATAGTGGATCTAACATAATAGTGAGAGTCCAGTCCATAGTGGATCTAACATAATAGTGAGAGTCCAGTCCATAGTGGATCTAACATAATAGTGAGAGTCCAGTCCATAGTGGATCTAAGATAATAGTGAGTCCAGTCCAAGGTGGATCTAACATAATAGTGAGAGTCCAGTCCATAGTGGATCTAACGTAATAGTGAGAGTCCAGTCCATAGTTGATCTAACATAATAGTGAGAGTCCAGTCCATAGTGGATCTAACATAATAGAGAGAGTCCAGTCCATAGTGGATCTAACATAATAGTGAGAGTCCAGTCCATAGTGGATCTAACATAATAGTGAGAGTCCAGTCCATAGTGGATCTAACATAATAATGAGAGTCCAGTTCATAGTGGATCTAACATAATAGTGAGAGTCCAGTCCATAGTGGATCTAACATAATAGTGTGAAAGTCCAGTCCATTCTAGATCTAACAAAATAGTGAGAGTCCAGTCCATAGTGGATCTAACATAATAGTGTGAGAGTCCAGTCCATAGTGGATCTAACATAATAATGAGAGTCCAGTTCATAGTGGATCTAACATAATAGTGAGAGTCCAGTCCATAGTGGATCTAACATAATAGTGTGAGATTCCAGTCCATAGTGGATCCAACATAACAGTGAGAGTCCAGTCCATAGTGGATCTAACATAATAGTGTGACAGTCCAGTCCATAGTGGATCTAACATAATAATGAGAGTCCAGTTCATAGTGGATCTAACATAATAGTGAGAGTCCAGTCCATAGTGGATCTAACATAATAGTGTGAGATTCCAGTCCATAGTGGATCCAACATAATAGTGAGAGTCCAGTCCATAGTGGATCTAACATAATAGTGTGAGATTCCAGTCCATAGTGGATCCAACATAATAGTGAGAGTCCAGTCCATAGTGGATCTAACATAATAGTGTGAGATTCCAGTCCATAGTGGATCCAACATAATAGTGAGAGTCCAGTCCATAGTGGATCTAACATAATAGTGAGAGTCCAGTCCATAGTGGATCTAACATAATAGTGTGAGATTCCAGTCCATAGTGGATCCAACATAACAGTGAGAGTCCAGTCCATAGTGGATCTAACATAATAGTGTGACAGTCCAGTCCATAGTGGATCTAACATAATAATGAGAGTCCAGTTCATAGTGGATCTAACATAATAGTGAGAGTCCAGTCCATAGTGGATCTAACATAATAGTGTGAGATTCCAGTCCATAGTGGATCCAACATAATAGTGAGAGTCCAGTCCATAGTGGATCTAACATAATAGTGTGAGATTCCAGTCCATAGTGGATCCAACATAATAGTGAGAGTCCAGTCCATAGTGGATCTAACATAATAGTGTGAGATTCCAGTCCATAGTGGATCCAACATAATAGTGAGAGTCCAGTCCATAGTGGATCTAACATAATAGTGAGAGTCCAGTCCATAGTGGATCTAACATAATAATGAGAGTCCAGTTCATAGTGGATCTAACATAATAGTGAGAGTCCAGTCCATAGTGGATCTAACATAATAGTGTGAGAGTCCAGTCCATACTAGATCTAACATAATAGTGAGAGTCCAGTCCATAGTGGATCTAACATAATAGTGTGAGAGTCCAGTCCATAGTGGATCTAACATAATAATGAGAGTCCAGTTCATAGTGGATCTAACATAATAGTGAGAGTCCAGTCCATAGTGGATCTAACATAATAGTGTGAGATTCCAGTCCATAGTGGATCCAACATAACAGTGAGAGTCCAGTCCATAGTGGATCTAACATAATAGTGTGACAGTCCAGTCCATAGTGGATCTAACATAATAATGAGAGTCCAGTTCATAGTGGATCTAACATAATAGTGAGAGTCCAGTCCATAGTGGATCTAACATAATAGTGTGAGATTCCAGTCCATAGTGGATCCAACATAATAGTGAGAGTCCAGTCCATAGTGGATCTAACATAATAGTGTGAGATTCCAGTCCATAGTGGATCCAACATAATAGTGAGAGTCCAGTCCATAGTGGATCTAACATAATAGTGTGAGATTCCAGTCCATAGTGGATCCAACATAATAGTGAGAGTCCAGTCCATAGTGGATCTAACATAATAGTGTGAGATTCCAGTCCATAGTGGATCCAACATAACAGTGAGAGTCCAGTCCATAGTGGATCTAACATAATAGTGTGACAGTCCAGTCCATAGTGGATCTAACATAATAATGAGAGTCCAGTTCATAGTGGATCTAACATAATAGTGAGTCCAGTCCATAGTGGATCTAACATAATAGTGTGAGATTCCAGTCCATAGTGGATCCAACATAATAGTGAGAGTCCAGTCCATAGTGGATCTAACATAATAGTGTGAGATTCCAGTCCATAGTGGATCCAACATAATAGTGAGAGTCCAGTCCATGGTGGATCTAACATAATAGTGTGAGATTCCAGTCCATAGTGGATCCAACATAATAGTGAGAGTCCAGTCCATAGTGGATCTAACATAATAGTGAGAGTCCAGTCCATAGTGGATCTAACATAATAGTGTGAGATTCCAGTCCATAGTGGATCCAACATAATAGTGAGAGTCCAGTCCATAGTGGATCCAACATAATAGTGAGAGTCCAGTCCATAGTGGATCTAATAACAAGTAGTCATTGTTTTGTTTCATTAGATGTCATTTCTAAATATCTGACCTGGTTTTACTGTCTGGTCTGGTCTGGTGCAGTGAGGTCATGTCACAACCTGAGTCAACACCGAATGACCATCAACAGAAATAAGTCATATTTATTTATGGGGTAGAGAATAGCACCTTTAAAACATGGGAAGAGTGTAATAATGGCCTCTCTTCTTCAGAGAAGTATAGCAGTCCTTCTATTGCCAGGTACTGCACACAAAAAAAAGAATGCAGACGTCTGACTTTTTTTTTTTTTTTTTTTTTTAAGTGTCCCAGTTTCTATAAAGAGACGCTCTCTACCTGCCGTGTGCCGTCTGGGTCTCTTGCTGACTCTCACAGATAGATAAACACAAATGATTCTAGTCCACAAAACCCAAAATGGGCTTTGCTTGCACATATTTGTGTGGTGTTCACCAGAATGAGATATAATAAAATATTTTTGAAATCTACTGCAGTGCTGACTTTGTATTAGGATTTTACATTATACCAGTACTGGTATACTATATAAAAATATATAATATTATTTTGTGATGATTAAAAAATATCCATGTAATCATAGTAGTATCGAATAGATACGCTCTTAAAGTTAACGTGAAAGTACCAACACACACACACACACACACACACACACACACACACACACACACACACACACACACACACACACACACACACACACACACACACACACACACACACACACACAAGGTGTGGTGAAATGTGTCCTCTGCATTCGACCCATCACCCTTGTTCACCCCCTGGGAGGTGAGGGGAGCAGGTGTAAGGGTAATTTTTGTTCCATATGACATCACATGGACAATGATAAGACCTTCTGGAGGAAAGTTCTGTGGTCAGGTGAAACAAAAATGGAGCTGTTTGGCCACAATACCCAGCAATATGTTTGGAGGAGAAAAGGTGAGGCCTTTAATCCCAGGAACACCATTCCTACCGTCAAGCATGGTGGTGGTAGTATTATGCTCTGGGCCTGTTTTGCTGCCAGTGGTACTGCTGCTTTACAGAGAGTAAATGTGACTATGAAAAAGGAGGATTAGCTCCAAATTCTTCAGGACAAGCTAAAACCATCAGCCCGGAGGTTGGGTCTTGGGCAGAGTTGGGTGTTCCAACAGGACAATGACCCAAACCACACCTCAAAAGTGGTAAAGGAATGGCTAAATCAGGCTGGAATGAAGGTTTTAGAATGGTCTTCCCAAAGTCCTGACTTAAACGTGTAGACAATGCTGAAGAAACAAGTCCATGTCAGAAAAGCAACACATTTAGCTGAACTGCACAAATTTTGTCAAGAGGAGTGGTCAAAAATTCAAGCAGAAGCTTGTGGATGGCTACCAAAAGTGCCTTATTGCAGTGAAACTTGCCAAGGGACATGTAAACAAATACTAACACACACACACATATATATATATATATATATATATATATATATATATATACACACACACAGTGGGGCAAAAAAGTATTTAGTCAGCCAGCGATTGTGCAAGTTCTCCCACTTAAAATGATGACAGAGGTCTGTAATTTTCATCATAGGTACACTTCAACTGTGAGAGACAGAATGTGGAAAAAAAATCCAGGAATTCACATTGTAGGAATTTTTAAGAATTTATTTGTAAATTATGGAGGAAAATAAGTATTTGGTCACTTCAAACAAGGAAGATCTCTGGCTCTCACAGACCTGTAACTTCTTCTTTAAGAAGCTCTTCTGTCCTCCACTCGTTACCTGTATTAATGGAACCTGTTTGAACTCGTTATTTGTATAAAAGACACCTGTCCACAGCCTCAAACAGTCAGACTCCAAACTCCACCATGGCCAAGACTAAAGAGCTGTCGAAGGACACCAGGAAAATAATTGTAGACCCGCACCAGACTGGGAAGAGTGAATCTACAATAGGCAAGCAGCCTGGTGTGAAAAAATCAACTGTGGGAGCAATTATCAGAAAATGGAAGACATACAAGATAATCTCCCTCAATCTGGGGCTGCACGCAAGATCTCATGAGAACGGTGAGCAAAAATCCCAGAACCACACGAAGGGACCTGGTGTATGACCTGCAGAGAGCTGGGACCAAAGTAACAAAGGTTACCATCAGTAACATACTACGCCGACAGGAATCACATCCTGCAGTGCCAGACGTGTCCCCCTGCTTAAGCCAGTGCATGTCCAGGCCCGTCTGAAGTTTGCCAGAGAGCACATGGATGATACAGCAGAGGATTGGGAGAATGTCTTGTGGTCAGATGAAACAGAAATATAACTTTTTGGTATAAACTCAACTTGTCGTGTTTGGAGGAAGAAGAATACTGAGTTGCATCCCAAGAACACCATACCTACTGTGAAGCATGGGAGTGGAAACATCATGCTTTGGGCTGTTTTTCTGCTAAGGGGACAGGACGATTGATCCGTGTTAAGGAAAGAATGAATGGGGCCATGTATCGTGAGATTTGGAGCCAAAACCTCCTTCCATCAGAGAGAGCTTTGAATGGTTGACCAAATACTTATTTTCCACCATCATTTACAAATAAATTGTTTAAAAATCCTACAATGTGAATTCCTGGATTTTTTTTCCACATTCTGTCTCTCACAGTTGTCATCATTTTAAGTGGGAGAACTTGCACAATCGCTGGCTGATATAAATACTTTTTTGCCCCACTGTATATTACATACCTGTACATATACCGTATTTCCTTGAATAGCCGCCATGCATGTAATATGCGCCTGCCTGGAATTACTGCCGGGTCAAACTCGCTCCCCAAATTCATTAGCGCATGCTTACTTTTACCGCCGGGTCAAAGTCGTGACGTCACGAGTGACACTTCCCCTGTCGTCATTTCCAAAATGTCGGAGTTTTTTTTTTGCTTTTACTATGTGTAAACCAGGAGTCTTGTTCCACAGCCATACAGATCACACTGATGGTTGTGATATAAAACAACTTTAACACTCTTAATAATATGTGCCAAACTCTGTGAACCCACACCAAACACATTTCCGGAGAACATTGGCTCTGTAACACATTATAAACGCAACATAAGAATTACCCAGAATTCCAATGCATCCACTACTCTTGGCTATATTATACACCCCGCAAGCACCCCCCCCCCCCCCCCCCCCCCTCTGTGCGCCGGTTGAGGTGGGCGGGGTGGCGGCGCGTGTTTAATATAGCCAAGAGTCATGGATGCATTGGAATTCTGGGTAATTCTTATGTTGCATTTATAATGTGTTACAGAGCCAATGTTTTCCAGAAATGTGCTTGGTGTGGGTTCACAGAGTGTGGCGCATATTAGTAAGAGTGTTAAAGTTGTTTATATCACAACCATCAGTGTAAAAGGTATGGCTGTTGACCAAGTATGCATTGCAATCTCGTATGAGAAGCAGTGATATGCATGCGTCCGACCAGCACGCAGATAGCATGGTGTAAAGGTGGGCGTGATGACAGGTTGTAGAGCAGTGGTCCCCAAACACCGGGCCGCGGCCGCAGAAGAATTTTTTACCTTTTTATTCTTATTTTTATATCACACTCAATTTTTTACTGCATGCCATTGGTAAGCACAGGGGTGAGAAGAGGTTTTAAAATGATTAGCGCCTGCTTACTTTTACCGCATGCCTTGAACAAACGCAGGAGTGAGAAGAGGTTTTAAATTAATTAGCGCCCCGGCGGCTATTCAAGGAACCACGGTATATTACACACACACACACACACACACACGTTTGTTTGTTGACAAACATACAAATATTAAAACAAACAACAAACATGAGTGTTTTAGTGACAAATATACAAATATTAAAATAAATAAACAACATGAGTGTTTCAGTAAAAAACATACAAATATTAAAATAAACAACAAACATGAGTGTTTTAGTGACAATTATACAAATATTAAAATAAACAACAAACATGAGTGTTTTAGTGACAAACATACAAATATTAAAATAAATAAACAACAACATGAGTGTTTTAGTGACAAACATACAAATATTAAAATAAACATGAGGGTTTTAGTGACAAACATACAAATATTAAAATAAACATCATAAGGGTTTTAGTGACAAACATACAAATATTAAAATAAACAACAAACATGTGTTTAGTGATAACCATAAAAATATTAAAATAAATAACATGAGTGTTTTAGTGACAAACATACAAATATTGAAATAAACATGAGTGTTTTAGTGACAAACATACAAATATTAAAATAAACAACGAGTGTTTTAGTGACAAACATACAAATATTAAAATAAACAACAGACATGAGTGCTTTAGTGACAAACATACAAATATTAAAATAAACATGAGTGTTTTAGTGACAAACATACAAATATTAAAATAAACAACAAAGATGAGTGTTTTAAGTGACAAACATACAAACAATAAAACAAACAACAAACATGAGTGTTTTAGTAAAAAACATACAAATATTAAAATAAACAACAAACATGAGAGTTTTAGTGACAAACATACAAATATTAAAATAAACATGAGGGTTTTAGTGACAAACATACAAATATTAAAATAAACATCATAAGGGTTTTAGTGACAAACATAAAATATTAAAATAAACAACAAACATGTGTTTAGTGATAACCATAAAAATATTAAAATAAATAACATGAGTGTTTTAGTGACAAACATACAAATATTGAAATAAACATGAGTGTTTTAGTGACAAACATACAAATATTAAAATAAACGAGTGTTTTTAGTGACAAACATACAAATATTAAAATAAACAACAGACATGAGTGCTTTAGTGACAAACATACAAATATTAAAATAAACATGAGTGTTTTAGTGACAAACATACAAATATTAAAATAAACATCATAAGGGTTTTGGTGACAAACATACAAATATTAAAATAAACAACAAACATGTGTTTAGTGATAACCATAAAAATATTAAAATAAATAACATGAGTGTTTTAGTGACAAACATACAAATATTGAAATAAACATGAGTGTTTTAGTGACAAACATACAAATATTAAAATAAACAACGAGTGTTTTAGTGACAAACATACAAATATTAAAATAAACAACAGACATGAGTGCTTTAGTGACAAACATACAAATATTAAAATAAACATGAGTGTTTTAGTGACAAACATACAAATATTAAAATAAACAACAAAGATGAGTGTTTTAAGTGACAAACATACAAACAATAAAACAAACAACAAACATGAGTGTTTTAGTGACAAACATACAAATATTAAAATAAACAACAAAGATGAGTGTTTAGTGACAAACATACAAATATTAAAATAAAGAACAAACATGAGTGTTTTAGTGACAAACATACAAATATTAAAATAAACAACAAACATGAGTGTTTTAGTGTCAAAAATACAAATATTAAAATAAACAAACATGAGTGTTTTAGTGAAAAACATATACATATTAAAATAAACAAGAAACATGAGTGTTTTAGTGAATTAAAATAAACAACAAACAAGAGTGTTTTAGTGACAAACAAACATTAAAATAAACAACAAACATGAGTGTTTTAGTGACAAACATACAAATATTAAAATAAACAACAAACATGAGTGTTTTAGTGACAAACATATAAAAATTTAAATAAATAAACAACAAACATGAGTGCTTTAGTGACAAACATACACATATTAAAATAAACAACATGAGTTTTTTAGTGACAAACACAAATATTAAAATAAACAACAAAGATGAGTGTTTTAGTGACAAACATACAAATATTAAAATAAACAAAGATGAGTGTTTTAGTGACAAACATACAAATATTAAAATAAACAAAGGGAATAAGCGGTGGAAATAGATGGATGGAGTGTTTTCGTGACAAACATACAAATATTAAAATTAACAAAGATGAGTGTTTTAGTGACAAACATACAAATATTAAAATAAACAAAGGGAATAAGCGGTAGGAAATGGATGGATGGAGTGTTTTAGTGACAAACATACAAATATTAAAATAAACAAAGATGAGTGTTTTAGTGACAAACATACAGATATTAAAATAAACAAAGATGAGTGTTTTAGTGACAAACATACAAATATTAAAACAAAGATGAGTGTTTTAGTGACAAAAATACAAATATTAAAACAAAGATGAGTGTTTTCAAGGTAAAGGTGGAAGTGTCTCCTTCAGCACCAATTAAGTCAGTCACAATCTCACACTAAATGAGCGACATATAAACTTCTACCGCCTTCAAAGGTGACAATGTAAACAGCGTTCCAACACCACCATGTCCACACACATAACCACACGCGTGTCATTGTCACGGAGTGGAAAGGAAGACAGAGCAGACTTACCATCAGCCGCCATGTTGTTTGTGTTTGGATCATACCACCGCCTGTGGGGAAGAAGGGGGGTCGGGGGGGGGGGGGGGGTTGTGAGGGGCGGACCACTGCAAGTCAGAGCGGGGGGGGGTCAGAGGGGGCTCCCATCCATTCATTATAAATAATCATTAAAAATGGTCGTTTATAAAATAATCATTAAAATGGTTGTTAATAAAATAATTACAATGGTCGTTTATATAAATAATAATTAAAATGGTTGTTTATAAAATAATTAAAATGATCGTTTATAAAAAAAATGGTCGTTTATAAAATAATAAATAAAAACAGTCTTTTATAAAATAATAATTAAAAGTGGTCGTTTATAAAATAATAATTAAAAATGACCGTTTATAAAAAATAAAAAATTGTCCTTTATAAAATAATCATTTAAAAATGTTCGTCTATAAAATAATAATTAAAAGTTTTCGTTTATAAAATAATAATTAAAAATGATCGTTTATAAAAAAAAAAAAGGTCTTTTACGAAATAATAATTAAAATGGTCGTTTATAAAATAATAAATAAAAACGGTCTTTTATAAAATAATAATTAAAAACAGTCTTTTATAAAATAATAATAAAAATGGTCGTTTATAAAAATAATAATTAAAATGGTCGTTTATAAAATAATTAAAATGGTTGTTTACAAAATAATGAAAAATGGTCGTTTATAAAATAACTAAAAATGGTCGTTTATAAAAAATAATAATTAAAATGGTCGTTTATAAAATAATAATAAAAATGGTCGTTTATAAAATAATTAAAATGGTTGTTTGCAAAATAATAAAAAATGGTCGTTTATAAAATAACTAAAAATGGTCGTTTATAAAAAATAATAATTAAAATGGTCGTTTATAAAATAATAAAAATGGTCGTTTATAAAATAATTAAAATGGTTGTTTACAAAATAATTAAATATGGTCGTTTATAGAATAATACTCAAAAATGGTCGTTTATAAAATAGTAATTAAAATTGTCGTTTATAAAAAAATAATTGAAAATGGTCGTTTATAAAATATTTGAAAATGGTCGTAAAAAGGTCGTTTATAAAATGATAATTAAAAATGGTCGTTTATAAAATAATAATTAAAAATGGTTGTTTAAAATATAATAAAAAATGGTCGTTTATAAAATAATTAAAATGGTCGTTTATAAAATAATAATTAAAATGGTCGCTTATGAAATAATAAAAAATGGTCGTTTATAAAATAATTAAAAAGGGGCGTTTATTAATTAATAATTAAAAATGGTAGTTTATAAAATAATTAAAAATGGTCGTTTATAAAATAATTAAAAAGGGGCATTTATTAATTAATAATTAAAAATGGTAGTTTATAAAATAATTAAAAATGGTCGTTTATAAAATAATTAAAAATTGTCATTTATAAAATACTAATTAAAAAGGGTCATTTATAAAATAGTAATTAAAATGGTAGTTTATAAAATAAAAATTAAAATGGTAGTTTATAAAATAATTAAAAATGGTCGTTTATAAAATAATAATTAAAATGGTCGTTTTTAAAATAATAATGAAAACGGTTGTTTATAAAATAATAATTAAAAATAGTCGTTTATAAAATAATAATTAAAATGGTTGTTTATAAAATAACAATTAAAAATGGTCGTTTATAAAATAATAATGAAAATGGTCGTTTTTAAAATAATAATGAAAAACCGTCGTTTATAAAATAATCATTAAAATGCTTGTTTATTAAATAACAATTTAAGTGGTCCTTTTGATCAGTGTTTTTGTCTGGTGTGCTGAGGGAAATTGTGCAACTTCCCCTAATTGGTCCAGAAAATATTTTTTGCAAATCAATAAATAAAATCTGCAAATATTTGTTGTCGAGTGTCTAGAGCGCGGCAGGTTAACCGTGTAAAACTCCATACCAGTAGGTGGCAGTAGAAGTCGGAATGCATCAAGGATGGTTTGTCGTGATCCCGATACGCAGAGCACAGCGGGAGACGGCGTGCAAGTAAAATGGTCTCCGATGATTAAATCAAAAATGAACAAAAGGAAAAGGCACTGAAGTTTAGGGAAGGCTATGCAAAACGAAAGCAAAACTGAACTGGCTACAAGGTAAACAAAAAGAGAATGCTGGATATATATATATATATATATATATATATATATATATATATATATATATATATATATATATATATATATATATATATATATGTATATATATATATACATATATATATAAACATACACACACATATATACAAACCCCGTTTCCATAGGAGTTGGGAAATTGTGTTGGATGTAAATATAAACGGAATACAATGATTTGCAAATCATTGTTTGGATTCTTCAAATCACCTTTCAATTGCTCTGTTTATTGCAGTTCAGCGTGTTGCTTGGTCAGGTTTGGTTTTGGAATTGGATTGCATTGTTATTGTATTGCTGTGTAGTGGTTTGTTGGATTGATAAAAATAAAACATAAAAAAGAATAAAAAATAAAAAAAATAAAAGTTTTTTTTTTAAATGAGAATTGATTCTGAATCGCACAACGTGAGAATCATGATTCGTATTCGAATCAAATTTTTCCCACACCCCTAATATATATACACATGTACATATGTTTAAAAGCGTTACTAAAACGGCCTTCTTTCATCTTCGTAATATCGCTAAAATTCGCTCCATTCTGTCCACTAAAGACGCTGAGATTATTATCCATGCGTTTGTTACGTCTCGCCTCGATTACTGTAACATATTATTTTCGGGTCTCCCTATGTCTAGCATTAAAAGATTACAGTTGGTACAAAATGCGGCTGCTAGACTTTTGACAAGAACAAGAAAGTTTGATCACATTACGCCTGTACTGTATATACCTTTATATACATATATACATACATATATACCTATACTGGCTCACCTGCACTGGCTTCCTGTGCACTTAAGATGTGACTTTAAGGTTTTACTACTTAGGTATAAAATACTACACGGTCTAGCTCCATCCTATCTTGCCGATTGTATTGTACCATATGTCCCGGCAAGAAATCTGCATTCAAAGGACTCCGGCTTGTTAGTGATTCCTAGAGCCCAAAAAAAGTCTGCGGGCTATAGAGCGTTTTCCGTTTGGGTTCCAGTACTCTGGAATGCCCTCCCGGTAACAGTTCGAGATGCCACCTCAGTAGAAGCATTTAAGTCTCACCTTAAAACTCATCTGTATACTCTAGCCTTTAAATAGACTCCCCTTTTTAGACCAGTTGATCTGCCGTTTCTTTTCTTTTTCTTCTATGTCCCACTCTCCCGTGTGGAGGGGGTCCGGTCCGATCCGGTGGCCATGTACTGCTTGCCTCTGTATCGGCTGGGGACATCTCTGCGCTGGTGATCCGCCTCCGCTTGGGATGGTTTCCTGCTGGCTCCGCTGTGAACGGGACTCTCGCTGCTGTGTTGGGGACTCTCGCTGCTGTGTTGGATCCGCTTTGGACTGGACTCTCGCGACTGTGTTGGATCCATTGTGGATTGAACTTTCACAGTATCATGTTAGACCCGCTCGACATCCATTGCTTTCCTCCTCTCCAAGGTTCTCATAGTCATTATTGTCACCGACGTCCCACTGGGTCATCATTGTCACCGATGTCCCACTGGGTGTGAGTTTTCCTTGCCCTTATGTGGGCCTACCGAGGATGTCGTGGTGGTTTGTGCAGCCCTTTGAGACACTAGTGATTTAGGGCTATATAAGTAAACATTGATTGATTGATTGATATATATATATATATACACACATGTATATATATATACATGTACACATGTACATATATATGTATGTACATACGCACGCACGCACGCACACACACACACAAATATATAAAGGAAGAGGAAGTCCAGAGGGGATCCAGGGAGACGAGACACACAGCTCGACGACGACGACAGGAAGCAGGAGGACGACACAACACCAGACAGTGAAGATGACGGGGAGGGAGCACGGGGAGAGAGGTAGGAGAAGGCTGGAGAAGTGTGGGCTTACTGTACTGGTACAAGGAGCTAGGTTCTGGCACTGGATCTCAAGACGCGCTGGCTTCTGAAGGCAAGTGGCTCATCACGGCAGGAGTGTGACCCATAACAGATCTAATCTTGACATGGAGCAGCACCAAACAAGTCAATATAGAAGATACTTAGAATACATTTACTCTCTCCATGGGGGGGAAACATAACATTAGACTCATAAATAATTATGCAGTCTGCAGGAATGTTGTTGTTTTCTGCAGCAAAAACACCACATGAACACAAAAGAAGCACATGTAGACCGCTTTTTGGTTATGTACATGTCTTATGAGCACATGAATATATTCCATGTGTTCTCTCATGGAACAATTACATGCTGGTAATGTTGCTTTCTGGACAACAAGCCATGTGATGAGACACTGAGGAGAATCCTTAGTTCCACGTGTGGCCACATGGTTCCTCACACCTGATCAATGACATCCTGAATCTTGCAGCTTCTAGATCCTTCTAAAGGCTGCGAGGAAGCATTACTATGACAACAAGATGGAGATGCAGCGATGAGAGCAGCTGAGGACATGTGAGCAGCTGCAGCTAAAAATAACAGCAAGTGAAGAAGGGAGTGTGTATCTTCATATTTTACATATGGAGTAGTGGTCAATGTAAGTCATATTTTACATGTGGAGTAGTGGTCAATATAAGTCATATTTTACATATGGAGTAGTGGTCAATGTAACTCATATTTTACATATGGAGTAGTGGTCAATATAAGTCATATTTTACATATGGAGTAGTGGTCAATGTAACTCATATTTTACATATGGAGTAGTGGTCAATATAACTCATATTTTACATATGGAGTAGTGGTCAATATAAGTCATATTTTACATATGGAGTAGTGGTCAATGTAACTCATATTTTACATATGGAGTAGTGGTCAATATAAGTCATATTTTACATATGGAGTAGTGGTCAATGTAACTCATATTTTACATATGGAGTAGTGGTCAATATAAGTCATATTTTACATATGGAGTAGTGGTCAATGTAACTCATATTTTACATATGGAGTAGTGGTCAATATAACTCATATTTTACATATGGAGTAGTGGTCAATATAAGTCATATTTTACATATGGAGTAATGGTCAATATAAGTATTATTTTACATATGGAGTAGTGGTCAATATAAGTCATATTTTACATATGGAGTAGTGGTCAATATAACTCATATTTTACTGTACATATGGAGTAGTGGTCAATATAAGTATTATTCTACATATGGAGTAGTGGTCAATATAAGTATTATTCTACATATGGAGTAGTGGTCAATATAAGTATTATTTTACATATGGAGTAGTGGTCAATACAAGTATTATTTTACATATGGAGTAGTGGTCAATATAAGTATTATTCTACATATGGAGTAGTGGTCAATACAAGTATTATTCTACATATGGAGTAGTGGTCAATACAAGTATTATTTTACATATGGAGTAGTGGTCAATACAAGTATTATTCTACATATGGAGTAGTGGTCAATACAAGTATTATTTTACATATGGAGTAGTGGTCAATATAACTCATATTTTACTGTACATATGGAGTAGTGGTCAATATAAGTATTATTCTACATATGGAGTAGTGGTCAATATAAGTATTATTCTACATATGGAGTAGTGGTCAATATAAGTATTATTCTACATATGGAGTAGTGGTCAATGTAACTCATATTTTACATATGGAGTAGTGGTCAATATAAGTCATATTTTACATATGGAGTAGTGGTCAATATAAGTCATATTTTACATATGGAGTAGTGGTCAATATAAGTATTATTTTACATATGGAGTAGTGGTCAATATAAGTCATATTTTACATATGGAGTAGTGGTCAATATAACTCATATTTTACTGTACATATGGAGTAGTGGTCAATATAAGTATTATTCTACATATGGAGTAGTGGTCAATATAAGTATTATTCTACATATGGAGTAGTGGTCAATATAAGTATTATTCTACATATGGAGTAGTGGTCAATGTAACTCATATTTTACATATGGAGTAGTGGTCAATATAAGTCATATTTTACATATGGAGTAGTGGTCAATATAAGTCATATTTTACATATGGAGTAATGGTCAATATAAGTATTATTTTACATATGGAGTAGTGGTCAATATAAGTCATATTTTACATATGGAGTAGTGGTCAATATAACTCATATTTTACTGTACATATGGAGTAGTGGTCAATATAACTCATATTTTACTGTACATATGGAGTAGTGGTCAATATAAGTATTATTCTACATATGGAGTAGTGGTCAATATAAGTATTATTCTACATATGGAGTAGTGGTCAATACAAGTATTATTCTACATATGGAGTAGTGGTCAATACAAGTATTATTTTACATATGGAGTAGTGGTCAATATAACTCATATTTTACTGTACATATGGAGTAGTGGTCAATATAAGTATTATTTTACATATGGAGTAGTGGTCAATATAAGTATTATTCTACATATGGAGTAGTGGTCAATATAAGTATTATTCTACATATGGAGTAGTGGTCAATATAAGTATTATTCTACATATGGAGTAGTGGTCAATACAAGTATTATTCTACATATGGAGTAGTGGTCAATACAAGTATTATTTTACATATGGAGTAGTGGTCAATATAAGTATTATTCTACATATGGAGTAGTGGTCAATATAAGTATTATTTTACATATGGAGTAGTGGTCAATATAAGTATTATTCTACATATGGAGTAGTGGTCAATATAAGTATTATTTTACATATGGAGTAGTGGTCAATATAAGTATTATTCTACATATGGAGTAGTGGTCAATACAAGTATTATTTTACATATGGAGTAGTGGTCAATATAAGTATTATTCTACATATGGAGTAGTGGTCAATATAAGTATTATTTTACATATGGAGTAGTGGTCAATATAAGTATTATTCTACATATGGAGTAGTGGTCAATATAAGTATTATTTTACATATGGAGTAGTGGTCAATATAAGTATTATTCTACATATGGAGTAGTGGTCAATACAAGTATTATTTTACATATGGAGTAGTGGTCAATATAAGTATTATTCTACATATGGAGTAGTGGTCAATACAAGTATTATTTTACATATGGAGTAGTGGTCAATATAACTCATATTTTACTGTACATATGGAGTAGTGGTCAATATAAGTATTATTCTACATATGGAGTAGTGGTCAATATAAGTCATATTCTACATATGGAGTAGTGGTCAATATAAGTATTATTCTACATATGGAGTAGTGGTCAATACAAGTATTATTTTACATATGGAGTAGTGGTCAATATAACTCATATTTTACTGTACATATGGAGTAGTGGTCAATATAAGTATTATTCTACATATGGAGTAGTGGTCAATATAAGTATTATTTTACATATGGAGTAGTGGTCAATATAAGTATTATTCTACATATGGAGTAGTGGTCAATATAAGTATTATTCTACATATGGAGTAGTGGTCAATACAAGTATTATTCTACATATGGAGTAGTGGTCAATACAAGTATTATTTTACATATGGAGTAGTGGTCAATATAAGTATTATTCTACATATGGAGTAGTGGTCAATATAAGTATTATTTTACATATGGAGTAGTGGTCAATATAAGTATTATTCTACATATGGAGTAGTGGTCAATATAAGTATTATTTTACATATGGAGTAGTGGTCAATATAAGTATTATTCTACATATGGAGTAGTGGTCAATACAAGTATTATTCTACATATGGAGTAGTGGTCAATACAAGTATTATTTTACTAATGGAGTAGTGGTCAATACAAGTATTATTCTACATATGGAGTAGTGGTCAATACAAGTATTATTTTACATATGGAGTAGTGGTCAATATAACTCATATTTTACTGTACATATGGAGTAGTGGTCAATATAAGTATTATTCTACATATGGAGTAGTGGTCAATATAAGTATTATTCTACATATGGAGTAGTGGTCAATATAAGTATTATTCTACATATGGAGTAGTGGTCAATGTAACTCATATTTTACATATGGAGTAGTGGTCAATATAAGTCATATTTTACATATGGAGTAGTGGTCAATATAAGTCATATTTTACATATGGAGTAGTGGTCAATATAAGTATTATTTTACATATGGAGTAGTGGTCAATATAAGTCATATTTTACATATGGAGTAGTGGTCAATATAACTCATATTTTACTGTACATATGGAGTAGTGGTCAATATAAGTATTATTCTACATATGGAGTAGTGGTCAATATAAGTATTATTCTACATATGGAGTAGTGGTCAATGTAACTCATATTTTACATATGGAGTAGTGGTCAATATAAGTCATATTTTACATATGGAGTAGTGGTCAATATAAGTCATATTTTACATATGGAGTAATGGTCAATATAAGTATTATTTTACATATGGAGTAGTGGTCAATATAAGTCATATTTTACATATGGAGTAGTGGTCAATATAACTCATATTTTACTGTACATATGGAGTAGTGGTCAATATAAGTATTATTCTACATATGGAGTAGTGGTCAATATAACTCATATTTTACTGTACATATGGAGTAGTGGTCAATATAAGTATTATTCTACATATGGAGTAGTGGTCAATATAAGTATTATTCTACATATGGAGTAGTGGTCAATATAAGTCATATTTTACATATGGAGTAGTGGTCAATATAACTATACTATTACTATAATATGAGTTATATAGACCACTACTCTCTCTCTCTCTCTCTATATATATATATATATATATATATATATATATATATATATATATATTTATATATATAATTATATAATTATATTATATAAGAAAGAGGGCAGGAGTGGATTCAGTGTTTGGTTTTAGTTTTCCAGGATAGTGGACTAGGACTCCACCATGTGGGCAAATCTGTTAACTGATTTTAAATAAATGTAAAAAAAAAAAAAAGAAAATAAAAAAAAGTAGTCTCTAAGTCTGGGTACTTCAGCAAAATTGCATAAAAAAATAATAGATATTTTGTGTAAAAATCTAGTTTTTTTTGTTATGTTCTTTTATTGTTAAATAAATATCACTAAAATGTTTAAGATAAATATTTGTATAATCGTATTTAATCCTCAATTAACTATTAAACAAAATAGGCTTTTCTGGTCCATACAGTGCATGTGGAAGGTATTAACTGCCATTTTTGTCCTCAAAATTCTACAGACAATACCTTTTTGATGCAGTACCTCCTGAGGGATCAGAGGTGTGTAATATCATGGCTTATGTGCAGTGATTTCTCCAGATTCTCTGAACATTTTGATGATATTACGCAGCGTAGATGGTGAAATCCCTAAATTCCTTGCAATAGCTGCTTGAGAAATGTTGTCCTTAAACTGTTTGACAATTTTGCTTACAAAGTGGTGACCCTCACCCCATCCTTGTTTGTGAACGACTGAGCATTTCATGGAAGCTGCTTTTATAGCCAATCATGGCACCCACCTGTTCCCAATTAGCCTGTTCACCTGTGGGATGTTCCAAATAAGTGTTTGATGAGCATTCTTCAACTTTCTCAGTCGTTTTTGCCACTTGTGCCAGCTTTTTTGAAACATGAAGCAGGCATCAAATTCCAAATGAGCTAATATTTGCAAAAAATAACAAACTTTACCAGTGTGAACATGAAATATCTTGTCTTTGCAGTCTATTCCATTGAATATAAGTTGAAAATGATTTGTTGTATTCTCTTTTTATTTACCATTTACACAAGGTGACAACTTCACTGCTTTTGGGTTTCATACATACACACACGTGTATATACATATAGATACACACATATATATATATATATATATGTATATATATATATATATATATATATACTGTACATATATTTGGTATGAGTGTGTATTATCTGAGTAAACCACATGTACAGACTTGATGTGAGTTATTTATGTTGACTAAATCAGTGTTTTTCAACCTTTTTTGAGCCAAGGCACATTTTTTGCGTTGAAACACCACCAGCAGAAATCATAAAAAAACAAAATTTAGTAAAAGGTTGTTTTCGCGATTGTTGGATATGACTTTAAAGCATGCATGACTATAGCTCTTGTCTCAAAGTAGGTGTACTGTCACATCACACCCTGACTTATTTTCATTTTTTTGCTGTTTTCCTGTGTGTAGTGTTTTACTTCTTGTCTTGCGCTTCGATTTTGGCGTTTTTTCCTCTATTTTTGGTACTTTCCTGTAGCAGTTTCATGTCTTCTTTCGAGCGATATTTCCTCGCATGTACTTTGTTTTAGGAATTCAAGGGGAACATTATCAGCAGACCTATGTAAGCGTCGATATATACCTTGATGTTGCAGAAAAAAGACCATATACTTTTTTAACCGATTTTCGAACTCTAAATGGGTGAATTTTGGCGAATTAAACGCCTTTCTGAGCGACGACATCAGAACGTGACGTCACATCGGTACTGAATGCCATTTTTCCCTACCACATCACACGCATCGAGTCAAATCAGCTCTGTTATTTCCCGTTTTTTCGTCTGTTTTCCGATACCTTGGAGACATCATCCCTCGTCAGTGTGTTGTTGGAGGATGTCACAACACGATCAGGGACGGATACAAGTTAATTTACGTAGAATGTGTATCGTTTAGCACGGCATGCTAATCGATGCTAACATGCTATTTAGGCTAGCTGTGTGTACATATTGCAGCATTATGCCTCATTTGTAGCTATATTTTTCATCTAGCCTTTCCCTCCATCCACATTTAATGCCAAACAAACACTTAGAAATCGACGGATTGAAGTTGCTCCAGTGTCAAGAGATGCAAAAGTCCCCCGTTTGGTTTTTACCGGCGATGCTACGACAGAGATGGCAAAAATGTCTGGATATCCTGCGACACTCGAAGCAGATGCATTCCCAACGATAAAGTCAACGAAATCACAAAGGTGAGTGTTGTTGATGTTATTGACTTATGTGCTAATCAGACGTATTTGGTCGCGGTATGACTGCCAGCTAAACGATGCTAACATGCTATTTAGGCAAGCTGTATGTACATTTGAAACTATATTTACATCCAGCGTTTCCTTCCACCCCACATTTAATGCGAAACAAACACTTACCAATCGACGGATTTAAGTTGATCCAGTGTCAATGCGAAAGTCCTGATCGGTTGGTCTGCACATTTTACCGGCGATGCTGAGGCAGACATGCATGGCCGAATAGCGTCAATAGCTATTTGCTCAATAGCTTCAGTTTCTTCTTCAATTTCAATTTCGCTATCTGCCTCCATACTCCAACCATCCGTTTCAATACATGCGTAATCTGTTGAATCGCTTAAGCCGCTGAAATCCGAGTCTGAATCCGAGCTAATGTCGCTATATTGTTTGTATTGGAATCGCTATGTGACGTCACAGGGAAATGGACAGTGGCTTAAGGAAATAGCAAAAATCAAGCACTTTAAAGCCTTTTTTAGGGATATTCCGGGACGGGTAAAATTTTGAAAAAAAATTCAAAAGGTAAAATAAGCCACTGGGAACTGATTTTTATTGGTTTTAACCCTTCTGAAATTGTGATAATGTTCCCCTTTTAAGACTATTCAGTTGTTTTTATCCTTCTTTGTGGGGACATTGTTGACTGTCATGTCATGTTCGGATGTATATTGTGGACGCCGTCTTTGCTCCACAGTAAGTCTTTGCTGTCGTCCAGAATTGTTTTTCTTTACTTTGTAGCCAGTTCAGTTTTAGTTTGGTTTTGCATAGCCTTCCCTAAGCTTCAATGCCTTTTCTTAGGGACACTCACCTTTTGTTTATTTTTGGTTTAAGCATTAGATACTTTTTTTTACCTGCACACTGCCTCCCACTGTTCCAGACATCTACAAAGCAATTGGCTACCTGCTGCCACCTACTGACATGGAAGAGTATTACATGGTTACTCTGCCGAGCTCTAGACAGCAGCGACACTCAACAACACATCATTTGGTTTGCAAAAAATATTTTTAACCCAAATAGGCGAAATTAGGTCTCCCTAAAAAGTAAAATAATGAATATTTTATTAGGCGATACTAGTTTAGATGGTATAAAACTGTGATAATGCTTAATGTTACCGTGCAACTAGGTTATTCTTTCTCCAGTTTGCGTTTGAGCAGGAAGAGCTGCTCCAGGTCGATGCCGCTGCCCCCACACACGATGACCAGCAGGGGGCCCGGGTGGGCCGCTACACGCCCTGAAATCAGACAGATAATCAACATGTCAAAATGTTGTCATCAAGCAGCTGAGATAGGCTCCAGCACCGCCTGCGACCCCAAAAGGGACAAGTGGTAGAAAACTGATGGATGCCAGCACGTCCTAGTGCTCATTCATCACATGTGATCCAGATCAAAGTGCTACAGCACCTTTATGCTCTTGTAGCGTCACACCTCCATATTCCACTTTTTAGCACTGAACAATGATTGTCACAAACACACTAGGTGTGGTGAAATGATCCTCTGCATTTGACCCATCACCCTTGATCACCCCCTGGGAGGTGAGGGGAGCAGTGAGCAGCAGCGGTGGCAGCGCCCGGGAATCTTTTTTTGTTTGTGATTTCACCCCAAATCCAAGCCTTAATGCTGAGTGCCAAGCAGGGAGGTAACGGCTCCCGTTTTTATCGTCTTTGGTATGACTCTGCCGGGGTTTGAACTCACAACCTACCCATCTCAGGGCGGACACTCTAACCCAGGGGTGCCCATTACGTCGATCGCGATCGACTGGTCGATCTCGGAGGGTGTGTCAGTCGATCTCAAGCCAGGCATTAAAAAATGTACATAAAAATGAGCAATCATCAATCATACCAAGACTTCACTTTCGTCAGTTGTTTGACATTCTCGGCACCCGAGGATCTTGTGAGATGACGCTGGCTGCTGCGAGCTCATATTTAAGAAAAAAATCACTATCAGGGCGGACGCAGAGAAACACATTTTATTTCTAGAGACTCCGTACCTACTGTCAAAACTCTAAAGACCGACTGCACAGTTCCTGTCTTCACCATAAAAGACCTGTTTCATCCTGCCTGTGCTAACAAAATAAGAGTCTCAGAAAGCTAGCAAGCTACGGAGTTTGATGCCAATGTATTTCTCACTTGCTTGCCCACCCGCACAGTCACTGACGTCACTCACCTGCTGCCAGACATTAAAGGGCCACACACATATGCTACTCTCATAACAAAGTGTTTAAAAAGGAGTATGCAAGTTGGACAAATGAGATGCCAAATCCAACCACTTTCATGTGGTATTGGACAGAAAGGACCACTTTTTTTCTCCTCCATTTGAAAATGCGGACGCTATCAGCACCACTGTCTAATTCCAATCAATGCAAGTCATCAGAATCAGGTGATACACCAACTTATATTCTTGTCTTCATGAAAGAAAGGAATCTATGTGTGTTAAACATGCTTGTATTATCATTAAACACCATTAACTTGTTAACAAAAATGTCTCTTTCATAAATAAATAAATATAAATTATAAATAGGAATGAGGTAGATCTCCTCGACTTGGTCAATTGAAAAGCCCCTGCTCTAACCACTAGGCCACTGAGCAGGTCTTCCACTTGGCAAACTCATGTGGCGGGCCGGACTGAAGGTGTTCAGGCCCGTGGGCCGCATGTTTGACAACGGAGATAATAATTTTTAGTCCGGTCCTCAAGTCAAATGTTTCATCAAATGACCGACTAGTGTCATGTTTTTCAAACTACAAACCCCGTTTCCATATGAGTTGGGAAATTGTGTTGGATGTATAGCACGCAGGGAGCTTCACGGAATGGGTTTCCATGGCCGGGCAGCTGCATCTAAGCCGTACATCACCAAGTCCAATGCAAAGCGTGGGATGCAGGGGTGTAAAGCACGTCGCCACTGGACTCTAGAGCAGTGGAGACGCCTTCTCTGGACTGATGAGTCACGCTTTTTCATCTGGCAATCTGATGGACCAGTCTGGGTTTGGAGCTTGCCAGGACAACGCTACATTTCAGACTGAATTGAGCAGAGTGTGAAATTCAGTGGAGGAGGAATTATGATGTGGGGTTGTTTTTCCAGGAGTTGGGCTTGGCCCCTTAGTTGCAGTGAAAGAAACTTTGAATGCTCCAGAATACCAAAACATTTTGAACAATTCCATGCTCCCAACCTTGTGGGAACAGTTTGGAGCAGGTCCCTTCCTCTTCCAATATGACTGCACAAACCAAGGTTCACAAAGACATGGATGACAGAGTCTGGTGGGGATGAACTTGACTGGCCTGCGCAGAGTCCTGACCTGAACACCTTTGGCGAGAATTAGAACGGAGACTGAGAGCCAGGCCTTCTTGTGTGACCTCACTAATGCACTTTTGGAAATAATGTTGGAAAATTGCTATAAACACACTCTGCAACCTTGTGGACAGCCTTCCCAGAAGAGTTGAAGCTGTAATAGCTGCAAAAGGTCATATTGAACCCTATGGGTCAGGAATGGGATGGCACTTCATGTTCATATGTGAGTCAAGGCAGGTGGCCAAATACTTTTGGCAATATAGTGTATCTTCCTATCAAAACATTTTGATAGATTTTTGAGCGCCGTGTGTAATGTTCTATATTTTCATTGAATGTTGGCATTGTTTACTTGAGTCATATTGCAGTCTACACATATCTCTTATGTGTGACTGCCATCTACTGGTCACACTTATCATTACATCCATCCATCCATTTTCTACCGCTTGTTCCCTTTTGGGGTCGCGGGGGGCGCTGGCGCCTATCTCAGCTACAATCGGGCGGAAGGCGGAGTACACCCTGGACAAGTCGCCACCTCATCGCAGGGCCAACACAGATAGACAGACAACATTCACACTCACATTCACACACTAGGGCCAATTTAGTGTTGCCAATCAACCTATCCCCAGGTGCATGTCTTTGGAAGTGGGAGGAAGCCGGAGTACCCGGAGGGAACCCACGCATTCACGGGGAGAACATGCAAACTGCAAACATGCAAAAAGATCCCGAGCCTGGATTTGAACCCAGGACTGCAGGACCTTCGTATTGTGAGGCAGACGCACTAACGCCTCTGCCACCGTGAAGCCCTAAAATTGCTTTGAGGTCGGTAAGCAAAACCAGAATAATTCCGTACATTAGGCGCACTGTCGAGTTTTGAGGGAAAAAAAGGATTTTAAGGAAAATATGGTATATTGGGTTTCGGTGGTACATTATATACTCAAGTTTTCAAATTAAGGAATAATCATGTTGTCAATAGTGATTTAAATGTCAATCAAAAATAATGGTGATTATTGTTTTTGCCAGGTGAAAGTGACAGACTTATTAAATGTACCTTCCGCCTGTAGCCTGTGCACCAGCCCACTGTAGACCGCTGCCAGTGCTGCCCCACATGCCATCTCCACCAGGACACGCTCTTCATCTAGCAGACAGAGGACACACACAGTCCTGCTCAAAAGTGTACGTACACGTGTAAAGAACATCAAGTCATGGATGTCTGGAGTCTCCAATCATTTCTACAACTCTTATTTTTTGTGATGTAGTGATTGGAGCACATACTTGTTGCTCACAAAAAACATTCATGAAGTTTCCTTCTTTTAGAAATGTATTATGGCTCTAATAAAAGCTACATTTTTGTTTCATCTCACCACAGAAATTTCCTCCAGAAGATCTTATCTTTGTCCATGTGATGTCAGGTGAAACAAAAATGCAGCTGTTTGGCCACAATACCCAGCAATATGTTTGGAGGAGGAAAGGCGAGGCCTTTAATCCCAGGAACACCATTCCTACCGTCAAGCATGGTGGTGGTAGTATTGTCTTGAGTTTCCAATACTTTCTACAACTGTTATTTTTTTGTGATGTAGTGATTGGAGCACATACTTGTTGCTCACGAAAAACATTCATGAAGTTTGCTTCTTTTATGAATTTTTTATGGCTCTACTGAAAATATGAGGGTCAAAAGTATACATACAGCAATGTTCATATTTGCTTACATGTCCCTTGGCAAGTTTCACTGCAATAAGGTGCTTTTGGTAGCCATCCACAAGCTTCTGCTTACATTTTTCACCACAAAATTGCTGCAGTTCATCTAAATGTGTTGCTTTTCTAACATGGACTTGTTTCTTCAGCATTGTCCACGCCTTTAAGTCAGGACTTTGGGAAGGCCATTCCAAAACCTTCATTCTAGCCTGATTTAGCCATTTTTGTACCACTTTTGAGGTGTGTTTGGGGTCATTGTCCTGTTGGAACACCCAACTGCGCCCAAGACCCAACCTCCGGGCTGATGGTTTTAGCTTGTCCTGAAGAATTTGGAGCTAATCCTCCTTTTTCATTGTCCAATTTACTCTCTGTAAAGCAGCAGTACCACTGGCAGCAAAACAGGCCCAGAGCATAATACTACCACCACCTTGACGGTAGGCATGGTGATCCTGGGATTAAAGGCCACACCTTTTCTCCTCCAAACATATTGCTGGGTATTGTGGCCAAACAACGCAGTTTTTGTTTCACCTGACACCACATGAACAAAGATAAGAATCTGGAAAAATCACTCCACGTAAGCGGCATGGCCGGAAACCAACATTGAATGACCGTGACCTTCGATCCCTCAGATGGCACTGTATCAAAAAACGAAATCAATCTCTAAAGGATATCACCACATGGGCTCAGGAACACTTCATAAAACCACTGTCACTAAATACAGTTGGTCACTACATCTGTAAGGGCAAGTTAAAACTCTACTATGCAAAGCAAAAGCCATTTATCAACAACATCCAGAAACGCCGCCGGCTTCTCTGGGCCCGAGATCATCTAAATGGACTGATGCAAAGTGGAAAAGTGTTCTGTGGTCTGACGAGTCCACATTTCAAATTGTTTTTGGAAATATTCGGACCAAAGGGGAATCGAACCATCCAGACTGTGATCGACGCAAAGTTCAAAAGCCAGCATGTGTGATGGTATGGGGGTGCATCAGTGCCCAAGGCATGGGTAACTTACACATCTGTGAAGGCATTATTAATGCTGAAAGGCACACACAGGTTTTGGAACAACATATGCTCCCATCTTTTTCATAGATGCCCCTGCTTATTTCAGCAAGACAATGCCAAGCAACATTCAGAACGTGTTACAACAGCGTGGCTTCGTAAAAAAAGAGTGCTGGTACGTTCCTGGCCCACCTGCAGTCCAGACCTGTCTCCCATGGAAAATGTGTGGCGCATTATGAAGCGTAAAATACGACAGCGGAGACCCCGGACTGTTGAACGACTGAAGCTCTACATCATGGGTGTCAAACTCTGGCTCGCCGTGTAATTTCACTTGGCCCTTGAGACAATATCAAATGAACATTAGAGCTGGCCCGCTGCTATACCACCGCATTCACCGCTAATACTCTTACTTGCCAACCCTCCCGATTTTCCCGGGAGACTCCCGAAGTTCAGTGCCCCTCCCAAATTTCATCCCGGGCAACAATATTGGGGGTGAGCCTCAAAGGCACTGCCTTTGGCGTTCTCTACAACCTGTTGCCACATCCGCTTTTCCTCCATACAAACAGCGTGCCGGCTCAGTCACATAATATATGCGGCTTATACACACACACAAGTGAATGCAAGGCATATTTGGTCAACAGCCATACAGCTCACACTGAGGGTGGCCGTATAAACAACATTAACACTGTTACAAATATGCGCCACACTGTGAACCCACACCAAACAAGAATGACAAACACATTTCGGGAGAACATCCGCACTGTAAAACAACATAAACACAACAGAACAAATAACCAGAACCCCTTGCAGCACTAACTTCTCCGGGACGCTACAATACACACCCCTCGCTATCACCAAACCCCGTCCACCTAACTCCGCCGCCGTAAAGAGGCATTCAATTATTATTTAAATTTTATTTGATATGCCATTGATGTTTTTTAATTATTATTATTATTATTTGAAACTCTATTTTGCATGTCACTATAAAGTTATATAAGCCTTGCTTGTTCAATATTCAATGCAAAACTTGTTTGGGTCCCTATTAAAAGGTTTATTTGTTCAACCTCAGCCCACGGCTTTGTTCAGTTTTACATTTTGGCCCACTCTGTATTGGAGTTTGACACCCCTGCTCAACATAAAACAAGAATGGGAAAGAATTCCACTTTCAAAGCTTCAACAATTAATTTCCTCAGTTCCCAAACGGTAAAGCTCGGTTGGTAGAGTGGCCGTGCCAGCAACTTGAGGGTTGCAGGTTCGATTCCCGCTTCCGCCATCCTAGTCACTGCCGTTGTGTCCTTGAGCAAGACACTTTACCCACCTGCTCCCAGTGCCACCCACACTGCTTTAAATCTAACTTAGATATTGGGTTTCACTGTGTAAAGCGCTTTGAGTCACTAGAGAAAAGCGCTATATAAATATAATTCACTTCACTTATTGAGTGTTGTTAAAAGAAAAGTTGATGTAACACAGTGGTGAACATGCCCTTTCCCAACTATTTTGGCACATGTTGCAGCCATGAAATTCTAAGTTAATTATCATTTGCAAAAAAAAATTGTCACACTTAGGTGAAGTATTGTCTGGGTTTTGTTTGGTTTCATGCTGTCTTGTCATTTCCTGTTTTATTTTGAAAGGTTAACTCTCCCTCTCGTTTCAGGTCACTTGCCCTTCCTCCTGTTTCACTGGTCTGATGTCTCTCCTGATTGCCTGATTGTGCCCACCTGTGTCACCCTCCCTCTTGTGTATAAATGTCTGGTCTTCCTCTCGTCTCGCTACGTGCCTCCAGCCTTGTCCACAGCCTTGAACCAAGTTTTGCTAAGTATTGCCTTGCCTTATTTATTGATTTCTTTGTTTCCTCTGCCATATGTCCCGGCAAGAAATCTGCGTTCAAAAGACTCCGGCTTATTAGTGATTCCTAGAGCCCAAAAAAAGTCTGCGGGCTATAGAGCGTTTTCCGTTCGGGCTCCAGTACTCTGGAATGCCCTCCCGGTAACAGTTCGAGATGCTACCTCAGTAGAAACATTTAAGTCTCACCTTAAAACTCATCTGTATACTCTAGCCTTTAAATAGACCTCCTTTTTAGACCAGTTGATCTGCCGCTTCTTTTCTTTCTCCTATGCCCCCCCCCTCCCTTGTGGAGGGGGTCCGGTCCGATAACCATGGATGAAGTACTGGCTGTCCAGAGTCGAGACCCAGGATGGACCGCTCGCCTGTATCGATTGGGGACATCTCTACGCTGCTGATCCGCCTCCGCTTGAGATGGTTTCCTGTGGACGGGACTCTCGCTGCTGTCTTGGATCTGCTTTGAACTGAACTCTGGCGGCTGTGTTGGAGCCACTATGGATTGAACTTTCACAGTATCATGTTAGACCCGCTCGACATCCATTGCTTTCGGTCCCCTAGAGGGCGGGGGGTTGCCCACATCTGAGGTCCTCTCCAAGGTTTCTCATAGTCAGCATTGTCACTGGCGTCCCACTGGATGTGAATTCTCCCTGCCCACTGGGTGTGAGTTTTCCTTGCCCTTTTGTGGGTTCTTCCGAGGATGTTGTAGTCGTAATGATTTGTGCAGTCCTTTGAGACATTTGTGATTTGGGGCTATATAAATAAACATTGATTGATTGATTGATTGATTAACTCTGAGAAAGAGTGATTTTGTTTGTTAAAGTTTTTTAGTCAAGAATTTTGTGTCTAATTTCAGTGCTTTGCCTTCTTTTTTTCCCCCTCCTCTTGGAGCGCTTTAGTTTGTAGTTTTCTCAGCTTTTTTATAGCGCACTTTCTGTTAAAAAGTTCTTGTCTCCTCTGCGTGAGTGATTTACCTTATTTTAGCTAATCAAAGATTGTTGTTCTTTTGTTAGATTTGTGTGTAATTTTGCTATTGCCTTTTTCTTCCCAATAGAGTGATTTTCTGTTTATTGCGTTTTGCCCATTTCTTTATCATAGATTCCATAGCCGCTCTGCTTTAATCACTCTGTTCAAAGAGATTTCAAAGAAAACTTAAATAAAGCCTGTGTCAATTGTCCCCCTTCAGTCCTCATTCTCGCCAAGGTTTAACAAAAATTAAGTTTATGAGTTTGAACATCAAATATGTTGTCTTTGTAGCATATTCAACTGAATATGGCTTGAAAAGGATTTGCAAATCATTGTATTCTGTTTATATTTACATGACAACATAATTTCCCAACTCATATGGAAACAGGGTTTGTAGAAATGATTAAAAACTCATTATTACTTTTGAGCACGACTGTACTGGACACTAAGATTTGTTGTCAACAGAACAAATGAAGAGTGAGAAGAAGAACTCACCCAGGAATGTCTCTAAAGCATGAAGGGCCTGGCGGTCAGTCACCACTTCAGAAATGACCGTCACCTCCTTGCTTCGACTGTATTCAAACGCTTGCTGGCAAACGGTCTTGGCCCCCAGACATTTGGCCTCGCTGCAGAGTGTTAAGGGAAGAGAAACATGCCATCTCAGAGTCTTGCCAAACGACACATGTTGTGATATCAAGGCGATGTAACCTGGTGATGTCATCCAGGGTGACTCTCCTTCCTGCCTTGACGGACGCATTCAGACAGTCGGCCCCCGCTGTCTCCACGGCGATGATGGGAACGTCCGCCCAGCCGACATTCTTCAGGCCCTGGACCACGCCGCAGAGGAGCCCACCTCCACCCACAGAGAGGAGCACCGCTCCGGGCTTGACACCAGGACCCAGACTGCTTGCGGCCTCTGTGATCACGCTGGAGTGGCCCTGCCTGGTCGTCACATGTTTATGGGGGGAAGAGCGAAGATCAGGATACTTCATTGGTCCTTAGTAGCCACGGTTACACGGTGCAACATGAGCAACAAATACAAATCTAAAACCTCCTGTATAAATAGCAGAGTTGCATATGACATCACCTCCACTTTTCTTCTTTGTGACTTAATTGACACGATGGTCAAGCAACTTGAACGTGGTATCAAAACAGTCAGAGTGAGTGTAGAGCAGGCCTGGGCAATTATTTTGACTCGGGGGCCAAAATTTGAAAACAAAATGTGTATGGGGGCCGGTATATCTGATTTTTAGGAACACTAATACAAAACCTCACAATAATGTCTGATTGAATGCTAAAAACGTTATGACGGACCGCCTTAAAAAACGGAATGGAGTGTTTTTTTTTTTAACTGAATGAGACACCCAGAATGTAAAGAATGTGGCATTTACAATATTATCTATGAAAGCTAAAACACTGAAAAATTGACAACATTGGGTATTCTAAAGTTACCAAAAACTAGTTTTAAAACCTGTGTCGATCTGGCATTCCAGGCTATAGGTCCCAGACTCTGGAACAAATTGCACCAGTCCCTCTGTGATCCTGACTGTGTTGAAACTTTCAGATGTAAAACTTCTCTTTTTAGTAAAGCTTTTAGTTAATGCACCTTTTAACTAGAATTTTTAATCTATTTTGTATCCTTTTTATGATGTTGCCCCTGTTGTTTACCTGAAAAGCGCTTTATAAATAACATTTACCTACTTACTCACTTACTAAAAAAAATCCCTGCTTTGACGCAGATCATCATACTAATTAGATTACCATAGTAACTAATTAGATCACCATAGTAACTAGTACATCATGCACAAGTGCAGATTCCAACCATTGAAATAATTTGTATACTGTAGTTCAAGACTTACGGTCATTTGAAAACATCACTACACATCATAATGGCAGCTACACTTTTGATCTTAAAGATCTAAAAAAATATTTGGGAATGTCCGGCGGGCCAGTTTGAAAAGCTTAATGGGCCGCATGTGGCCCCCGGGCCTTAATTTGCCCAAGTCTGGCGTAGAGTATGTCCTATTGGTTTTCTGTTCTTGGCTGTTCCAGAAGTTCTAATGGAGAGATCGGAAATAACTTTCATAGGGTCCTGATAGAAGTGGCTCATAAAGTGAGTCGAAAAAAATCACTTTTATCATCTTGTGGAATACGATCGGACCGTGCTTGTGTCTGCAGTGATCACTTTGGAAAATGTTTGTTTGAACATTCAATCTGTTTGAGAAACTTTCTGTGTTTCTCTACTATCCCTATGTCGAGTATTAAAAGACTACAGTTGGTACAAAATGCGGCTGATAGACTTTTTAGAAGAACAAGAAAGTTGGATCATATTACCGGTACGCCTATTCTGTATATACCTTTTTTCTTTTCTTTTTCTTTGTCATGACAAAAGGACATTTTTGTCATGAAAAGGGGAGGTTTGTGTGGTTCTTGTACTAATTGTAAGTGTATATTGTGTTTTTTATGTTGATTTAATAAAGAAAATAAAAAAATAAAAATAAAAACATTTTAAAAAATTGTTTTTTTAAAAGAAAAATTAATAAAAAATGATTCTGCGGCCCGGTACCAATCGGGCCACGGCCCGGTACCGGGCTGCAGCCCGGTGGTTGGGGACCACTGTTCTAGCCTTTAAATAGACCCCTTCTTAGACAAGTTGATCTGCCGTTTCTTTTCTTTTCCGCTCTACCCCCCTTTCCCTTGTGGACGGGAGAGGGCCAGGTCCGGTTGCCATGGATGAAGTGTTGGCAGTCCAGAGTTGGGGACATTTCTGCGCTGCTGACCTGTCTCCACACGGGATGGTCTCCTGCTGGCCCCACTATGGACTGGACTCCCTCACTATTATGTTAGATCCACTATTGACTGGACTCCCTCACTATTATGATAGATCCACTATTGACTGGACTCCCTCACTATTATGATAGATCCACTATGGACTGGACTCTCACACTATTATGTTTGATCCACTATGGACTGGACTCTCACACTATTATGTTAGATCCACTATGGACTGGACTCTCACACTATTATGTTAGGTCCACTATGTACTGGACTCTCACACTATTATGTTAGATCCACTATGGACTGGACTCTCACTATTATGTTAGATCCACTATGGACTGGACTCTCACACTATTATGTTAGATCCACTATGGACTGGACTCTCACACTATTATGTTAGGTCCACTATGGACTGGACTCTCACACTATTATGTTAGATCCACTATGGACTGGACTCTCACTATTATGTTAGATCCACTATGGACTGGACTCTCACTATTATGTTAGATCCACTATGGACTGGACTCTCACACTATTATGTTAGATCCACTATGGACTGCACTCTCACACTATTATGTTAGATCCACTATGGACTGGACTCTCACTATTATGTTGGATCAACAATGGACTGGACTCTCACTACTATTTTGGATCCACTATGGACTGGACTCTCACTATTATGTTAGATCCACTATGGACTGGACTCTCTCACTATTATGTTTGATCCACTATGGACTGGACTCTCACACTATTATGTTAGATCCACTATGGACTGGACTCTCACACTATTATGTTAGATCCACTATGGACTGGACTCTCACTATTATGTTAGATCCACTATGGACTGGACTCTCACTATTATGTTGGATCAACAATGGACTGGACTCTCACTACTATTTTGGATCCACTATGGACTGGACTCTCACACTATTATGTTAGATCCACTATGGACTGGACTCTCACACTATTATGTTAGATCCACTATGGACTGCACTCTCACACTATTATGTTAGATCCACTATGGACTGGACTCTCACACTATTATGTTAGATCCACTATGGACTGGACTCTCACTATTATGTTGGATCAACAATGGACTGGACTCTCACTACTATTTTGGATCCACTATGGACTGGACTCTCACTATTATGTTAGATCCACTATGGACTGGACTCTCACTACTATGTTAGATCCACTATGGACTGCCCTCTCACACTATTATGTTAGATCCACTATGGACTGGACTCTCACTATTATGTTGGATCAACAATGGACTGGACTCTCACTACTATTTTGGATCCACTATGGACTGGACTCTCACTATTATGTTAGATCCACTATGGACTGGACTCTCACTACTATGTTAGATCCACTATGGACTGGACTCTCACTATTATGTTAGATCCACTATGGACTGGACTCTCACACTATTATGTTAGATCCACTATGGACTGGACTCTCACTATTATGTTAGATCCACTATTGACTGGACTCTCACACTATTATGTTAGATCCACTATGGACTGGACTCTCACACTATTATGTTAGATCCACTATGGACTGGACTCTCACACTATTATGTTAGATCCACTATGGACTGCACTCTCACACTATTATGTTAGATCCACTATGGACTGGACTCTCACACTATTATGTTGGATCAACAATGGACTGGACTCTCACTACTATTTTGGATCCACTATGGACTGGACTCTCACTATTATGTTAGATCCACTATGGACTGGACTCTCACTATTATGTTAGATCCACTATGAACTGGACTTTCACACTATTATGTTAGATCCACTATGGACTGCACTCTCACGCTATTATGTTGGATCAACAATGGACTGGACTCTCACTACTATTTTGGATCCACTATGGACTGGACTCTCACTATTATGTTAGATCCACTACGGACTGTACTCTCACACTATTATGTTAGATCCACTATCAACTGGACTTTCACACTATTATGTTAGATCCACTATGGACTGCACTCTCACGCTATTATGTTGGATCAACAATGGACTGGACTCTCACTACTATTTTGGATCCACTATGGACTGGACTCTCACTATTATGTTAGATCCACTATGGACTGGACTCTCACTATTATGTTAGATCCACTATGGACTGGACTCTCACTATTATGTTAGATCCACTATGGACTGGACTCTCACTATTATGTTAGATCCACTATGGACTGGACTCTCTCACTATTATTTTAGATTCACTACGGACTGGACTCTCAGTATTATTTTAGATCCACTACGGACTGGACTCTCACTATTATGTTAGATCCACTATGGACTGGACTCTCACTATTATGTTAGATCCACTATGGACTGGACTCTCACAATATTATGCTAGACCCACTCGACGTCCATTGTATCCGGTTTACCCCAGGGGGGGGGAGTCACCCACATCTGCAGTCCTCTCCAAGGTTTCTCAGAGTCATTCTCATTGACATACCACTGGGTTGTGAGTTTTTCCTTGCCCTTATGTGGCTGCTGAAACGCGGATATCGTTGTGGCTTGTGCAGCCCTTTGAGACACTTGTGATTTAGGGTTCTATAAAAAAATATTGATTGATTGATATTAGTAGTGCTAGTGAGCAGAACTAAACGTAAAGAAAGAACAAGATAGCACATTTGTTTCTTTTCAGATGGTTCATCCAGTTATTGACATTATTAACACATTACTTTATCTGTTTCAGTCACTATGTTATTTAGTCACTACAGTAAGTATGTTCACATCCACGGGAACCACATGGGTTAGCCTACTCTATACAGTATTTACAACCTTACTAGTGTTCACTTCACAGCCAGAGATGGTTCATCTACTTATTGACATTATTTACACATTACTTTGTCTGTTTCAATCACTGTTATTTACACACTACAGTAATTACAACTTGTTTTCACATCCACAGGAACCACATAGGTTAACTTACTGTATTTAGTATTTAAAAGCTTACTAGTGTTCAACTTACAGCCACAGTTGGTTCATTCAGTTATTGACATTATTTACACATTACCTAGTCTGTTTCAGTCACTATGTTATTTAGTCACTCCAGTAATTACAACTTGTGTTCACATCCACAGGAACCACATGGGTTAGTCTACTCTACACAGTATTTACACCCTTACTAGTGTTCACTTCACAGCCACAGATGGTTCATCTACTTATTTACACATTACTACTTAGTCCGTTTCAGTCACTATGTTATTTAGTCACTCCAGTAATTACAACTTGTGTTCACATCCACAGGAACCACATGGGTTAGTCTACTCTACACAGTATTTACACCCTTACTAGTGTTCACTTCACAGCCACAGATGGTTCATCTACTTATTTACACATTACTACTTAGTCCGTTTCAGTCACTATGGTATTTAGTCACTACAGTAATTACAACCTGTGTTCACATCCACAGGAACCACATGGGTTAGTCTACTCTACACAGTATTTACACCCTTACTAGTGTTCACTTCACAGCCACAGATGGTTCATCTACTTATTTACACATTACTACTTAGTCCGTTTCAGTCACTATGGTATTTAGTCACTACAGTAATTACAACCTGTGTTCACATCCACAGGGACCACATGGGTTAGCCGACTCTATACAGCAATTACAACAGGGGTAGGGAACCTATGGCTCTAGAGCCAGATGTGGCTCTTTTGATGACTGCATCTGGCTCTCTGATAAATCTGACCTGACGTTACTTAACACGATAAATAATGAATAATTCCACTTGTAATCACAGTGTTAAAAATAATGTTAAAATTATAAAACATTCTCATGCATTTTTAATCCATCCATCCGTTTTCTACCGCACCTGTTCAAGAAATTGCGTTACTGGTAAGAAGTTATTTGTTTATTATTGGTTAGTGTGGGGCTTGCCCTCCTGGGGGTTCTTCAGACCCCCAAGCACCGACATGAGAGCCTGTTTCAGGGTTACAATATTGTTTTATTTTTCAATAAGTCTCTCAGTTGCTTTCCAGCAATAGTATTTCCAGCTCAAACCCAGTCTCTCCTCCTGGCTGCTGCTTATTACAGAGTGACAGGTGATTAGATAACAAGGCCCAGCTGGGCCATCTACGCACCTGTCGCTGCAGGCCCGCAGGCCACGCCCCCTCCACAGTTAGCTTCAGAATAACAATGTTATTACAAAGAATAAGAGACCTGTTATACTCTAGAAATGTTGGTCTTACTTAAAAATGTACGTGTTTAGTTGTGTTCAGTGTTAAAAAAAAAATTATATGGCTCTTACGGAAATATATTTTAAAGTATTTGGCTTTTTGGTTCTCTCAGCCAAAAAGGTTCCCGACCCGTGACCTACAACCTTACGAGTCTTCACTTCACAGCCACAGATGGTTCATCTAGTTCCAGGGTGTACAACTCCTTCCATCCGATTGTAGCTGAGATAGGCACCAGCACCCCCCGAGACGCAAAAGGGAATAAGCGGTAGGAAATGGATGGATAGACGTTGATTAGGTGGCAGATATATGTTTGCAAGGGCATTTTCAAGAAGGATATTTTAAGAGAAACTACTTCTTGTGAGACGAGGTTGGCCGACCCTGATCTAGTTATTGACATTACTTACACATTACAGTCTGTTTTGGTCACTGCAGTAATTACAACTTGTGTTCACAACCACAGGAACCACATGGGTTAGCCTACTCTGTACAAAAATAAAGAAAAACGGAAAATATTGTTTTGTAGAGATAAAAAAAGAGGGATTCCCGACTATAGACAGAAAAATCACATACCTGCATTTTGTGCGATCCAGAAAAATAATGAACGTAACATGAATGTTTTGGGGATATGGAACAAAGCCTGACTACCCTGAGAAACCCACCCAAGTATGGTGAGAACATGCAAACTCTACACCTGGTCTGCGAGGCTGGACATGCTATGAATGCACCTACCATATCAAGGGATGGTCAAAAGGAGAAACGTAGGTAAGTCCCTCTGTTTGAGCAAGTCGAAGTGCCTCGGCGTTGGCGTCGTCCCAGATCTGCGCACAGGGAGGTTCTTATGGCTTACTCCCAACACCATGTTCTATCTTACAACAACCTACTGTATACAGAAATGCACGTTCAAACTAACACATGCAGCAGCGAGACCATGCCCTACCTTGCCAACTATCTTCACAGTAGCACCTTGATCGCGTAGTCTCTGGACAACAAGGTGCGGGGTCGATGAGGGAATTACGATGGTGGCCGGCACACACATTTTTCTGGCTGCGTAGGCTGCTGCCATCCCAGCATTACCACCTGGAAGAAGACTTCTGTCACATTGCAGTCCTACTAAGGCAGGGGTCACCAACCTTTTTGAAAGCAAGAGCTACTTCTTGGGTACTGATTAATGCAAAGGGCTACCAGTTTGATACACACTTCAATAAATTGCCAGAAATAGCCAATTTGCTCAATTTACCTTTAACTCTATGTTATTATTAATAATTAATGATATTTATCTTTGTGGAAAAACTGATCATCTTAATGATTTCTCACAATAAATATATATAGAAACAGATAAATATATTTTTAAAAAAGGGTATTTCTGTCCGTCATTCCGTCGTACATTTTTTTTCTTTCTACGGAAGGTTTTATGTAAAGAATAAATGATGAAAAAAACACTTCATTGAACGGTTTAAAAGAGGAGAAAACACTGAAAAAATTTAAATTACATTTTGAAACATAGTTTATCTTCAATTTCGACTCTGTAAAAAGAAAGAAGAAGAGAAAAACTAGCTAATTTTAATATTTTTGAAAAAATTAAAAAAATAATTTATGGAACATCATTAGTCATTTTTCCTGATTAAGATTAATTTTAGAATTTTGATGACATGTTTTAAATAAGTTAAAATCCAATCTGCACTTTGTTAGAATATATAACAAATTGGACCAAGCTATATTTCTAACAAAGACAAATCATTATTTCTTCTAGATTTTCCAGAACAAAAATTTTAAAAGAAATTTAAAAGACTTTGAAATAAGATTTAAATTTGATTCTATAGATTTTGTAGATTTGACAGAATATTTTTTGGGGAATTTTAATCATAATAAGAAATATTTCACAAATATTCTTCGTCGAAAAACAAAAGCTAAAATGAAGAATTAAATTATAATTTATTTATAATTCTTTACAATAAAAAAATAAATTTACTTGAACATTGATTTAAATTGTCAGGAAAGAAGAGGAAGGAATTTAAAAGGTAAAAAGGTATTTTTTCTCTAAAATTGTATTTCCGAAAGTTATAGGAAGCAAAGTAAAAAAATAAATGGATTTATTTAAACAAGTGAAGACCAAGTCTTTAAAATATTTTCTTGGATTTTCTAATTCTATTTGAGTTTTGTCTCTCTTAGAATTAAAAATGTCGAGCAAAGCGAGACCAGCTTGCTAGTAAATAAATACAATTAAAAAAATAGAGGCAGCTCACTGGTAAGTGCTGCTATTTGAGCTATTTTTAGAACAGGCCAGCGGGCGACTCATCTGGTCCTTACGGGGGACCAGACCGTGTCGGTGACCCCTGTACTAAGATGTGATAGACGTGTCGGTGACCCCTGTACTAAGATGTGATAGACGTGTTGGTGACCCCTGTACTAAGATGTGATAGACGTGTCGGTGACCCCTGTACTAAGATGTGATAGACGTGTTGGTGACCCCTGTACTAAGATGTGATAGACGTGTTGGTGACCCCTGTACTAAGATGTGATAGACGTGTCGGTGACCCCTGTACTAAGATGTGATAGACGTGTTGGTGACCCCTGTACTAAGATGTGATAGACGTGTTGGTGACCCCTGTACTAAGATGTGATAGACGTGTCGGTGACCCCTGTACTAAGATGTGATAGACGTGTTGGTGACCCCTGTACTAAGATGTGATAGACGTGTCGGTGACCCCTGTACTAAGATGTGATAGACGTGTTGGTGACCCCTGTACTAAGATGTGATAGACGTGTTGGTGACCCCTGTACTAAGATGTGATAGACGTGTCGGTGACCCCTGTACTAAGATGTGATAGACGTGTTGGTGACCCCTGTACTAAGATGTGATAGACGTGTTGGTGACCCCTGTACTAAGATGTGATAGACGTGTCGGTGACCCCTGTACTAAGATGTGATAGACGTGTCGGTGACCCCTGTACTAAGATGTGATAGACGTGTCGGTGACCCCTGTACTAAGATGTGATAGACGTGTTGGTGACCCCTGTACTAAGATGTGATAGACGTGTTGGTGACCCCTGTACTAAGATGTGATAGACGTGTCGGTGACCCCTGTACTAAGATGTGATAGACGTGTTGGTGACCCCTGTACTAAGATGTGATAGACGTGTTGGTGACCCCTGTACTAAGATGTGATAGACGTGTTGGTGACCCCTGTACTAAGATGTGATAGACGTGTCGGTGACCCCTGTACTAAGATGTGATAGACGTGTTGGTGACCCCTGTACTAAGATGTGATAGACGTGTTGGTGACCCCTGTACTAAGATGTGATAGACGTGTCGGTGACCCCTGTACTAAGATGTGATAGACGTGTTGGTGACCCCTGTACTAAGATGTGATAGACGTGTTGGTGACCCCTGTACTAAGATGTGATAGACGTGTCGGTGACCCCTGTACTAAGATGTGATAGACGTGTCGGTGACCCCTGTACTAAGATGTGATAGACGTGTCGGTGACCCCTGTACTAAGATGTGATAGACGTGTTTGTGACCCCTGTACTAAGATGTGATAGACGTGTTGGTGACCCCTGTACTAAGATGTGATAGACGTGTTTGTGACCCCTGTACTAAGATGTGATAGACGTGTTGGTGACCCCTGTACTAAGATGTGATAGACGTGTTTGTGACCCCTGTACTAAGATGTGATAGACGTGTCGGTGACCCCTGTACTAAGATGTGATAGACGTGTCGGTGACCCCTGTACTAAGATGTGATAGACGTGTCGGTGACCCCTGTACTAAGATGTGATAGACGTGTCGGTGACCCCTGTACTAAGATGTGCTAGACGTGTTGGTGACCCCTGTACTAAGATGTGATAGACGTGTCGGTGACCCCTGTACTAAGATGTGATAGACGTGTTGGTGACCCCTGTACTAAGATGTGATAGACGTGTTGGTGACCCCTGTACTAAGATGTGATAGACGTGTTGGTGACCCCTGTACTAAGATGTGATAGACGTGTTGGTGACCCCTGTACTAAGATGTGATAGACGTGTTGGTGACCCCTGTACTAAGATGTGATAGACGTGTTGGTGACCCCTGTACTAAGATGTGATAGACGTGTCGGTGACCTCTGTACTAAGATGTGATAGACGTGTTGGTGACCCCTGTACTAAGATGTGATAGACGTGTTGGTGACCCCTGTACTAAGATGTGATAGACGTGTTGGTGACCCCTGTACTAAGATGTGATAGACGTGTTGGTGACCCCTGTACTAAGATGTGATAGACGTGTTGGTGACCCCTGTACTAAGATGTGATAGACGTGTCGGTGACCCCTGTACTAAGATGTGATAGACGTGTCGGTGACCCCTGTACTAAGATGTGATAGACGTGTCGGTGACCCCTGTACTAAGATGTGATAGACGTGTTGGTGACCCCTGTACTAAGATGTGATAGACGTGTTGGTGACCCCTGTACTAAGATGTGATAGACGTGTTGGTGACCCCTGTACTAAGATGTGATAGACGTGTTGGTGACCCCTGTACTAAGATGTGATAGACGTGTTGGTGACCCCTGTACTAAGATGTGATAGACGTGTCGGTGACCCCTGTACTAAGATGTGATAGACGTGTTGGTGACCCCTGTACTAAGATGTGATAGACGTGTCGGTGACCCCTGTACTAAGATGTGATAGACGTGTCGGTGACCCCTGTACTAAGATGTGATAGACGTGTTGGTGACCCCTGTACTAAGATGTGATAGACGTGTTGGTGACCAGGCTGGAGCTGCGATACTGAAACCTGAAGAGCAGACGATTCCTTTGGACGTTGACGCGAGCTGCAGAGGAGAGAGTTGACATAGAATTAGTCTCCGTGTAGGGCATCTCCACATGCTTCAATACTTCTTTTTACCTGCTGGCACAGGTGCCCGATACCACGGATCTTAAAGGAACCAGACGGCTGGGAGTTCTCCATTTTCAAGTACACAGCAGTCCCCACACGTTTGGACATGGCGACACTCTCCAGGAGAGGCGTGTTCACGTGCAAATGTTCATCCATGGTGCTGCAGCTGAAAAGCAGACGACATCTGTCTTTCTCCAAGGAAAATACCCTGCGCCTGCGTGGTTTTAGGCTGTTGGATCCGTTTAAACCGTGAAAAGGATACAAGTTTCTTCAGAGTTCTTCGAGAGGTAGTCAAGACAGGCAAAAGATGTCAAGATTTTACGAAAGGCGACGAGTAAAGTGGCACAGGGAACAGATCGAGTTGAAGAACGCACAAGTTTGCAGTGATCGCTTCATCACAGGTTTGATATACTTTTAACTTTTGTATTTCCAGTTTAAGTATTTTTTAGACATTATTAGTATTTTATCTTGTTTCGGAGCTCTTGAAAGTGCATTTTTGTTATGAGTCTTTAGCAAACCACATCGATTAGTGTAAATAAAAGAAAGCAAATGTCAGCAAAACTTAAAAGTTAAGTTTTTAACAAGGGCAGCAATCACGAATGAATCTTTCCACACATACACAATTTTGACATTTATAGTTATATTTTGATAAACTATCATAAATTAATCTTTCAGCACGTACACAATTTTGACATCTTTAGTTATATTTTGATAAACAATAACGAACGAATCTTCAAGCACATACACAATGTTGACACCTATAGTTATATTTTGATAATCATAAATGAATTTTTCAGCACATACACAATGTTGACATCTATAGTTATATTTTCATAAACAATCATAAATGAATCTTCCAGCAGATAAACAATGTTGACTTCTAAAGTTATATTTTTAAATAAATAATCATAAATTAATCTTCCAGCACATAAACAATGTTGACATCTATAGTTATATTTTCATAAACAATCATAAATGAATCTTTCAGCACGTACACAATGTTGACTTTTATAGTTATATTTTGAAAAACAATCATAAATTAATCTTCCAGCACGTACACAATGTTGACATCTATAGTTATATTTTCATAAACAATCATAAATGAATCTTTCAGCACGTACACAATGTTGACTTTTATAGTTATATTTTGATAAACAATCATAAATGAATCTTCCAGCACATACACAATGTTGACACCTATAGTTATATTTTGAAAAACAAAATCTTCCAGCACATACACAATGTTGACTTCTATAGTTATATTTTCATAAACAATCATAAATGAATCTTCCAGCACATACACAATGTTGACTTCTATAGTTATATTTTCATAAACAATCATAAATGAATCTTTCAGCACATACACAATGTTGACACCTATAGTTATATTTTGAAAAACAAAATCTTTCAGCACATACACAATGTTGACTTCTATAGTTATATTTTCATAAACAATCATAAATGAATCTTCCAGCACATACACAATGTTGACTTCTATAGTTATATTTTCATAAACAATCATAAATGAATCTTTCAGCACATACACAATGTTGACACCTATAGTTATATTTTGATAATCATAAATGAATCTTTCAGCACATACACAATGTTGACTTCTATAGTTATATTTTCATAAACAATCATAAATGAATCTTTCAGCACGTACACAATGTTGACTTCTATAGTTATATTTTGAAAAACAATCATAAATGAATCTTCCAGCACGTACACAATGTTGACATCTATAGTTATATTTTGATAAACAATCATAAATGAATCTTTCAGCACATACACAATGTTGACTTCTATAGTTATATTTTCATAAACAATCATAAATGAATCTTCCAGCACATACACAATGTTGACTTCTATAGTTATATTTTCATAAACAATCATAAATGAATCTTTCAGCACATACACAATGTTGACACCTATAGTTATATTTTGATAATCATAAATGAATCTTTCAGCACATACACAATGTTGACTTCTATAGTTATATTTTCATAAACAATCATAAATGAATCTTTCAGCACGTACACAATGTTGACTTCTATAGTTATATTTTGAAAAACAATCATAAATGAATCTTCCAGCACGTACACAATGTTGACATCTATAGTTATATTTTGATAAACAATCATAAATGAATCTTTCAGCACATACACAATGTTGACTTTTATAGTTATATTTTGAAAAACAATCATAAATTAATCTTCCAGCACGTACACAATGTTGACATCTATAGTTATATTTTGAAAAACAATCATAAATGAATCTTTCAGCACATACACAATGTTGACTTTTATAGTTATATTTTGAAAAACAATCATAAATTAATCTTCCAGCACGTACACAATGTTGACATCTATAGTTATATTTTGAAAAACAATCATAAATTAATCTTTCAGCACATACACAATGTTGACTTCTATAGTTATATTTTCATAAACAATCATAAATGAATCTTTCAGCACGTACACAATGTTGACTTTTATAGTTATATTTTCATAAACAATCATAAATGAATCTTCCAGCACATACACAATGTTGACACCTATAGTTATATTTTGAAAAACAAAATCTTTCAGCACATACACAATGTTGACATCTATAGTTATATTTTCATAAACAATCATAAATGAATCTTCCAGCACATACACAATGTTGACTTCTATAGTTATATTTTGATAAACAATCATAAATGAATCTTTCAGCACGTACACAATGTTGACTTCTATAGTTATATTTTCATAAACAATCATAAATGAATCTTCCAGCACATACACAATGTTGACTTCTATAGTTATATTTTCATAAACAATCATAAATGAATCTTTCAGCACGTACACAATGTTGACTTCTATAGTTATATTTTCATAAACAATCATAAATGAATCTTCCAGCACATACACAATGTTGACTTCTATAGTTATATTTTCATAAACAATCATAAATGAATCTTCCAGCACATACACAATGTTGACTTCTATAGTTATATTTTCATAAACAATCATAAATGAATCTTTCAGCACATACACAATGTTGACATCTATAGTTATATTTTGATAAACAATCATGAACGAATCTTTCAGCACGTACACAATGTTGACTTTTATAGTTATATTTTCATAAACAATCATAAATGAATCTTCCAGCACATACACAATGTTGACTTCTATAGTTATATTTTCATAAACAATCATAAATGAATCTTTCAGCACGTACACAATGTTGACTTCTATAGTTATATTTTGAAAAACAATCATAAATGAATCTTCCAGCACGTACACAATGTTGACATCTATAGTTATATTTTGATAAACAATCATAAATGAATCTTTCAGCACATACACAATGTTGACTTTTATAGTTATATTTTGAAAAACAATCATAAATTAATCTTCCAGCACGTACACAATGTTGACATCTATAGTTATATTTTGAAAAACAATCATAAATGAATCTTTCAGCACATACACAATGTTGACTTTTATAGTTATATTTTGAAAAACAATCATAAATTAATCTTCCAGCACGTACACAATGTTGACATCTATAGTTATATTTTGAAAAACAATCATAAATTAATCTTTCAGCACATACACAATGTTGACTTCTATAGTTATATTTTCATAAACAATCATAAATGAATCTTTCAGCACGTACACAATGTTGACTTTTATAGTTATATTTTCATAAACAATCATAAATGAATCTTTCAGCACATACACAATGTTGACTTCTATAGTTATATTTTGATAAACAATCATAAATGAATCTTTCAGCACATACACAATGTTGACATCTATAGTTATATTTTGAAAAACAATCATGAACGAATCTTCCAGCACATACACAATGTTGACTTTTATAGTTATATTTTCATAAACAATCATAAATGAATCTTCCAGCACATACACAATGTTGACACCTATAGTTATATTTTGATAATCATAAATGAATCTTCCAGCACATACACAATGTTGACTTCTATAGTTATATTTTGAAAAACAATCATAAATGAATCTTCCAGCACGTACACAATGTTGACTTCTATAGTTATATTTTGAAAAACAATCATAAATGAATCTTCCAGCACGTACACAATGTTGACATCTATAGTTATATTTTGATAAACAATCATAAATGAATCTTTCAGCACATACACAATGTTGACTTTTATAATTATATTTTGAAAAACAATCATAAATTAATCTTCCAGCACGTACACAATGTTGACATCTATAGTTATATTTTGAAAAACAATCATAAATGAATCTTTCAGCACATACACAATGTTGACTTTTATAGTTATATTTTGAAAAACAATCATAAATTAATCTTCCAGCACGTACACAATGTTGACATCTATAGTTATATTTTGAAAAACAATCATAAATTAATCTTTCAGCACATACACAATGTTGACTTCTATAGTTATATTTTCATAAACAATCATAAATGAATCTTTCAGCACGTACACAATGTTGACTTTTATAGTTATATTTTCATAAACAATCATAAATGAATCTTTCAGCACATACACAATGTTGACTTCTAAAGTTATATTTTGATAAACAATCATAAATGAATCTTTCAGCACATACACAATGTTGACATCTATAGTTATATTTTGAAAAACAATCATGAACGAATCTTTCAGCACATACACAATGTTGACTTTTATAGTTATATTTTCATAAACAATCATAAATGAATCTTCCAGCACATACACAATGTTGACACCTATAGTTATATTTTGATAATCATAAATGAATCTTCCAGCACATACACAATGTTGACTTCTATAGTTATATTTTGAAAAACAATCATAAATGAATCTTCCAGCACGTACACAATGTTGACATCTATAGTTATATTTTGATAAACAATCATAAATGAATCTTTCAGCACATACACAATGTTGACTTTTATAGTTATATTTTGAAAAACAATCATAAATTAATCTTCCAGCACGTACACAATGTTGACATCTATAGTTATATTTTGAAAAACAATCATAAATGAATCTTTCAGCACATACACAATGTTGACTTTTATAGTTATATTTTGAAAAACAATCATAAATTAATCTTCCAGCACGTACACAATGTTGACATCTATAGTTATATTTTGAAAAACAATCATAAATTAATCTTTCAGCACATACACAATGTTGACTTCTATAGTTATATTTTCATAAACAATCATAAATGAATCTTTCAGCACGTACACAATGTTGACTTTTATAGTTATATTTTCATAAACAATCATAAATGAATCTTTCAGCACATACACAATGTTGACTTCTATAGTTATATTTTGAAAAACAATCATGAACGAATCTTTCAGCACATACACAATGTTGACTTCTATAGTTATATTTTGATAAACAATCATAAATGAATCTTTCAGCACATACACAATGTTGACATCTATAGTTATATTTTGAAAAACAATCATGAACGAATCTTTCAGCACATACACAATGTTGACTTTTATAGTTATATTTTCATAAACAATCATAAATGAATCTTCCAGCACATACACAATGTTGACACCTATAGTTATATTTTGATAATCATAAATGAATCTTCCAGCACATACACAATGTTGACTTCTATAGTTATATTTTGAAAAACAATCATAAATGAATCTTCCAGCACGTACACAATGTTGACTTCTATAGTTATATTTTGAAAAACAATCATAAATGAATCTTCCAGCACGTACACAATGTTGACATCTATAGTTATATTTTGATAAACAATCATAAATGAATCTTTCAGCACATACACAATGTTGACTTTTATAGTTATATTTTGAAAAACAATCATAAATTAATCTTCCAGCACGTACACAATGTTGACATCTATAGTTATATTTTGAAAAACAATCATAAATGAATCTTTCAGCACATACACAATGTTGACTTTTATAGTTATATTTTGAAAAACAATCATAAATTAATCTTCCAGCACGTACACAATGTTGACATCTATAGTTATATTTTGAAAAACAATCATAAATTAATCTTTCAGCACATACACAATGTTGACTTCTATAGTTATATTTTCATAAACAATCATAAATGAATCTTTCAGCACGTACACAATGTTGACTTTTATAGTTATATTTTCATAAACAATCATAAATGAATCTTTCAGCACATACACAATGTTGACTTCTATAGTTATATTTTGAAAAACAATCATGAACGAATCTTTCAGCACATACACAATGTTGACTTCTATAGTTATATTTTGATAAACAATCATAAATGAATCTTTCAGCACATACACAATGTTGACATCTATAGTTATATTTTGAAAAACAATCATGAACGAATCTTTCAGCACATACACAATGTTGACTTTTATAGTTATATTTTCATAAACAATCATAAATGAATCTTCCAGCACATACACAATGTTGACACCTATAGTTATATTTTGATAATCATAAATGAATCTTCCAGCACATACACAATGTTGACTTCTATAGTTATATTTTGAAAAACAATCATAAATGAATCTTCCAGCACGTACACAATGTTGACATCTATAGTTATATTTTGATAAACAATCATAAATGAATCTTTCAGCACATACACAATGTTGACTTTTATAGTTATATTTTGAAAAACAATCATAAATTAATCTTCCAGCACGTACACAATGTTGACATCTATAGTTATATTTTGAAAAACAATCATAAATGAATCTTTCAGCACATACACAATGTTGACTTTTATAGTTATATTTTGAAAAACAATCATAAATTAATCTTCCAGCACGTACACAATGTTGACATCTATAGTTATATTTTGAAAAACAATCATAAATTAATCTTTCAGCACATACACAATGTTGACTTCTATAGTTATATTTTCATAAACAATCATAAATGAATCTTTCAGCACATACACAATGTTGACTTCTATAGTTATATTTTGAAAAACAATCATAAATGAATCTTCCAGCACGTACACAATGTTGACTTCTATAGTTATATTTTGATAAACAATCATAAATGAATCTTTCAGCACATACACAATGTTGACATCTATAGTTATATTTTGAAAAACAATCATGAACGAATCTTTCAGCACATACACAATGTTGACTTCTATAGTTATATTTTGATAAACAATCATAAATGAATCTTTCAGCACATACACAATGTTGACATCTATAGTTATATTTTGATAAACAATCATAAATGAATCTTTCAGCACATACACAATGTTGACATCTATAGTTATATTTTGAAAAACAATCATGAACGAATCTTTCAGCACATACACAATGTTGACTTCTATAGTTATATTTTGATAAACAATCATAAATGAATCTTTCAGCACATACACAATGTTGACATCTATAGTTATATTTTGATAAACAATCATAAATGAATCTTTCAGCACATACACAATGTTGACACCTATAGTTATATTTTGAAAAACAATCATAAATGAATCTTCCAGCACGTACACAATGTTGACTTTTATAGTTATATTTTGAAAAACAATCATAAATGAATCTTCCAGCACGTACACAATGTTGACATCTATAGTTATATTTTGATAAACAATCATAAATGAATCTTTCAGCACATACACAATGTTGACTTTTATAGTTATATTTTGAAAAACAATCATAAATTAATCTTCCAGCACGTACACAATGTTGACATCTATAGTTATATTTTGATAAACAATCATAAATGAATCTTTCAGCACATACACAATGTTGACTTTTATAGTTATATTTTGAAAAACAATCATAAATTAATCTTCCAGCACGTACACAATGTTGACATCTATAGTTATATTTTTAAAAACAATCATAAATTAATCTTTCAGCACATACACAATGTTGACTTCTATAGTTATATTTTCATAAACAATCATAAATGAATCTTTCAGCACGTACACAATGTTGACTTTTATAGTTATATTTTCATAAACAATCATAAATGAATATTTCAGCACATACACAATGTTGACACCTATAGTTATATTTTCATAAAAAATAATAAATTAATCTTCCAGCACATACACAATGTTGACATCTATAGTTATATTTTGATAAAGACGGGGGAAAACACGCGTATTAGTAAACGCTGCGTGCAACAAAAACAACAGACATGCTATCTTAGACGCAAAGTTTGCATCTGTTTTGTGGAGTAGAATGATGTCTGGGAACACAACCGACAGATAATCCATGATATCACTCAACAAATCTGTCTTTGATAAAGTATAAGGATCAATTCCATTGCATAGTTGGATTTATTTGCTCGTATCTGCTTTTTGCAGGAAGATTTAAGACCCTTTTGTACTCCATGGTACAAAAGCCATGAATTGATTTACGTGGACCCCGACTTCAACAAGTTGAAAAACTTATTTGGGTGTTACCATTTAGTGGTCAATTGTACGGAATATGTACTGTACTGTGCAATCTACCAATACAAGTTTCAATCAATCAATCAATCTATCAAAAGCCATCTTAGCTTGGTTGACCCCCGGGAAGATGTCAGGTGTCAGAATACAAGCCACAGGGCCCATGTGCAGTGACCCTCTATAACAGAGTATTACTTTTTTTAAAAACAGGTTAGGTTTAAACATCCATCCATCCTTTTTCTACCGCTGGTCCGTTTTTTGTTGGTTTAAAAAAATATTTTAAATCAATTAGCGAGGTGACAAAGCTCAGCACAAGAGTGGAAAAGCGCCAATTGAAAAACAGGTAGAATTTTTGAAAGCCTCGCTGTGTAGAGTTTTTTTAATAACAACGTAAACAACTAACGATTTATTACATTAAACGTAGTATCCATGAATATAATAAACCCGCGATTTACTTTTTGTTGCACAATGAACAAAGTTAAACAAAACTGTATTCTAAGACAGTGGTACTCAACCGGGGCTTCACGGTGGGAGAGGGGTTAGTGCGTCTGCCTCACGATACGAAAGTCCTGAGTAGTCCCGGGTTCAATCCCGGCCTCTGGATCTTTCTGTGTGGAGTTTGCATGTTCTTCTCCGGGTACTCCGGCTTCCTCCCACCTCCAAAGACGTGCACCTGGGGAAAGGCTCCTCCCACCTCCAAAGACATGCACCTGGGGATAGGCCCCTCCCACCTCCGAAGACATGCACCTTGGGACAGGCCCCTCCCACCTCCAAAGACATGCACCTGGGGATAGGCCCCTCCCACCTCCGAAGACATGCACCTTGGGACAGGCCCCTCCCACCTCCAAAGACATGCACCTGGGGATAGGCCCCTCCCACCTCCAAAGACATGCACTTGGGGATAGGCCCCTCCCACTTCCAAAGACATGCACCTGGGGATAGGTTGATTGGCAACACTAAATTGGCCCTAGTGTGAATGTTGTCTGTCTATCCGTGTTGGCCCTGCGATGAGGGTGCAACTTGTCCAGGGTGTACCCCGCCTTCCACCTAATTGTAGCTGAGCTAGGCGCCAGCGCCCCCCACCACCCCAAAAGGGAATAAGCAGTAGTAAATGGATGGATGGATTATTCAATAAATATATATATATAAAGGACTTTTGAATTGTTATTTTTAGAATACCGTACTTTAAAAAAATCTCACGTACCCCTTGGCATACCTTCAAGTACCCCCAGGGGTACGCGTACCCCCATGTGAGAACCACTGTTCTAAAACAACGTTTATAAAATGAGGTTACGCTACAACACAGCCACAATTGTTTCCGGTTAGCACTTCAAAATAAAGTACAGTGCCGCTATAACGTTGACCGCACTTGATTTTCTAATATGAGCCGTCTATTTCATGGTTCTGTTGGTGTGTCTGTGTCAATATAGTGTATTGGCAATGATTATTTATCAAACTATCTAAATTCCCCCGTAAATTTGACCTGCAGTAAGCTGGAAAGTAACTGGGGTTGTTAAATATTGTCACCGTCACACCGGAAGTTACTGCTCTCATAACCACTACCGAGTGACGACGTGCCGTGGAGTGGAGTAAAACTAAGTTATCCACTCATGATATAAAACACCAGCAGGGGTTTTTATTTATATTTGAATATTAGCAGTGTGTATTTACGTTGTTGGCGGAAAAATTCTGACAACGTCGCGCTGTTCCAAATGCATTTCCGTCGTGGCGCACTTACCGGAAGTGACGATGTAAATGTCAGCCCGCTTCTTCGTTTCTCCTTTTTAAATGCACTCGCGTAGTGTCTCACTTGCCGCCACGGACCGAAGTCGACGGTAAATGAGGAGGTTCTCTCAATTTGGAGTGTGTCGAATTGTTTACATTCGCCGCTGCTTCCTCTCGTTTGTTTTTTTTTACTGAAATGACGCAGCCTTTCAAAATAAAAGACATCAATTCCTGTTCAAAAGCACAGGCGGAAGTCAGGAAGCTTAATGTAAAATTTTCAAAATAAAGCAGAGTGAACGCTAAAGGCCTACTAAAAGCCACTACTACCGACCACGCAGTCTGATAATTTATATATCAAAGATGAAATATTAACATTGCAACACATGCCAATACGGCCTTTTTAGTTTACTAAATTACAATTTTAAATTTCCCGCGGAGTTTCTTGTTGAAAACGTCGTGGAATGATGACGCGTGTTTGTGACGTTATTGGTTGGAGGGGACATACTAGCCCAGCACCACTTACGGCTAAAAGTAGTCTCTTTTCATCGCATAATTACACAGTATTTTGGACATCTGTGTTGCTGAATCTTTTGTAATTTGTTCAATTAATAATGGAGACGTCAAAGAAGAATGCTGTTGGTGGAAAGCGGTGGCTTGCAGCTGCCTTTAGCAACCAAAACACAGCCGGTGTTTCTTTGTATGTTGTGAAGCTTTAACACAGAGCGGTCAAGCGAACATGTTTCTCTACGTCAACCAGCTAGTTTTTGGATGGGAAAATTGTGATATTAAGTTGGGTCTTACCGGAGACTTGAGTGGATTATGCAACCTACTCCTGTAGCTGTCAAAAAGGCAGCTGTGATCTTGGCTCCGGCTTCTCTCAGAGACACTGGCGTTCACCGCAGCCCTCCGACTTTCAGGTATGACTATATAATCTCACTAAAACACTAGTAACACAATAAGCAGATAAGGGATTTTCCAGAATTATCCTAGTAAATGTGTCTAATAACATCTGAATCGCTCCCACTGTATAGTCTTTTTTTTTTCTCCTAGTCCTTCACTCTCACTTTCCTCATCCACAAATCTTTCAGCCCCGCTCAAATTAATGGGGAAATCGTCGCTTTCTCGGCCCGAATCGCTATAGCTGCTGGTGGCCATGATTACAAACAATGTTCAGATGTGAGGAGCTCCACAACCCGTGACGTCACGCGCACATCGTCTGCTACTTCCGGTACAGGCAAGGCTTTTTTATTAGCGACCAAAAGTTGCAAACTTTATCGTGGATGTTCTCTACTAAATCCTTTCAGCAAAAATATCGAAATGATCAAGTATGAAACATAGAATGGAGCTGTTATCCCCGTTTAAATAAGAACATCTGAAATATTCTTTAAATTAATGTCATTCATCTAATTTCTCATTACAGGATGATTACAATTTATCAGTGCAACTCCCACCTTCAAACAACACACTCACAGTATTCTTGTTTTTATTTTAGAATATACACATTTGCTTTGATATCATATCCGTCGTCACAATTATGCACAAATGCTTGTTCAGTGTCAAATAGTGGCATTGAATAATATCACAGTACAATAATGGAGATACAGTTTAATAATAAAAAACAAAAAACAGGTTGTTTTTAAATGATAATAAACAATACAACAAGTGACGTGTTAGTCAGGCATTAATGAGTAAAAATAACCATCAGTGAACATGGCGGATTGATCCAAACGGCAATTTTATCGATACCAACGGGAGCGCTGTATCAGAATCGGCTCGATACGAGCGTGATAAGATCGATATTTCCCAGGTCTATTTTCACAAATATCTTGATATTTTTGTTTCCCAATGCATTTGACATATTGTTTCCAAACTCAGGACAAAGGAAGACTTGGAGGGCAAACAAAGGATTTGAGCACTCATGTTTGTGTCTTTGATATTTGTCCTGTGTTTTCTTGGGGTTCTAACAAATTAACAGGAGAAAACAAAATCACAAGAATGATTGAGTGATGTCTTAGTAAGTCTAAAAGATTACTGTGTTTACTTGGCCAACATGAGAACTGCTGCCCACCCTTACAGTTTTTCCCACTTTCCGTATCTTCAAACCCTTTCAAATATATACTTATCTCCTTACAAAAAAAGCACATTCCTGTAAGATTTTATTTTCCATACAAAAAAACACATTCTTAGTTGATGCTCAATCTTTCCATCAACAGTCTTTTGGAAGCTGGGCTGATGTTGTCATGTCTGTGAGACTTTGTTAAAAATAGTGTCGTTATTGCAATTCACATCACTGTTTTTGCCGTGCCAAAATAAAAGCGTGTTGACTGCCACTGCATGCTTGAATGGTGTTGTCCTCCTGCTGTGGTGACAGCACTTCCGACATTGATACAACGTTGATTATACCTACACTCTGAAACAACGCGGCAAAGTAGTTGGTATTTGTAAATTGACACAATGTTGACGTCCAACGTAGGATCCACGTTGTCGGTTGGGAAATGACCAAATTTCAATGTCAAATCAACATTGGAACCCGACATTGATTAAATGTTGTCTGAAAGCATGTTGTTTCAATGTTGTATTTGTTTTGTAGAATATTGGTTGGGAAATGACCACATTCCAACGTCAAATCAACATCAAAACAACATTGATTAAACGTTAAAAATCATGTTGTTTCAACGTTGTATTTGTGTGGTAGAATATTGGTTGGAAAATGACCTAATTTCAATGTTAAATCAACGTCAGAAGCCAACATTGATTAAACGTCAAAAGGGATGTTGTTTCAACTTTGTATTTGTGTTGTAGAATACTCGTTGAAAAATTACCAAATTTCAACGTTAAATCAACGTCAGAACACAACATTGATTTAACGCTCTTAAAAAGCACGTTGTTTCAACGTTGTATTTGTGTTGTAGAATATTGGTTGGGAAAGGACCCAATTTTAATGTCAAATCAACGTCACAACCTGAAATTGATTAAACATTGTCAAAAAGCATGTATTTTGAACGTTGTATTTGTGTTGTAGAATATTGGTTGGGAAATGACCACATTTCAATGTCAAATCAACATCAGAACCCAACATTGATTAAATTGTCAAAAAGCATGTTGTTTCAATGTTGTATTTGTGTTGTAGAATTTTGGTTGGGAAATGACCAAATTTCAATGTCAAATCAACATCAAAACAACATTGATTGAACGTTAAAAAGCATGTTGTTTCAACGTTTTATTTGTGTTGTAAAATATTGGTTGGGAAGTGACCACATTTCAATGTCAAATCAACGTCAGAACCCAACATTGATTAAATTGTCAAAAAGCATGTTGTTTCAATGTTGTATTTGTGTTGTAGAATATTGGTTGAAAAATGACCAAATTTCAATGTCAAATCAACATCACAGCAACATTGATTAAACGTTAAAAAGCATGGTCTTTCAACGTTTTATTTGTGTTATAAAATATTGGTTGGGAAATGACCTTTTTTCAATGTTAAATCAACGTCAGAAGCCAACATTGAATAAACGTCAAAAAGCATGTTTCAACGTTTTATTTGTGTTGTAGAATACTGGTTGAAAAATGACCTAATTTCAACGTTAAATCAACGTCAAATCGCAACACTGAATAAACGTTGTCTAAAAGCATGTTGTTTCAACGTTGTATTTGTGTTGTAGAATATCGGTTGGAAAATGACCAAATTTCAATGTCAAATCAACATCAAAACAACATTGATTGAACGTTAAAAATCATGTTGTTTCAACGTTGTATTTGTGTTGTAAAATATCGGTTGGAAAATGACCACATTTCAATGTCAAATCAACGTCAGAACCCAACATTGATTAAATTGTCAAAAAGCATGTTGTTTCAATGTTGTATTTGTGTTGTAGAATATCGGTTGGAAAATGACCAAATTTCAATGTTAAATCAACATCAAAGCAACATTGATTAAACATTAAAAAGCATGTTGTTTCAATATTGTATTTGTGTTGTAGAATATTGGTTGGGAAATTACAAAATTTCAATGTTAAATCAACGTTGAATAAACTTTGTCAACAGTGTGTTGTTTCAACGTTGTATTTGTGTTGGACAATATTGGTTGGGAAATGACCACATTTCCACGTTAAATCAATGTCACAACCTGACATTGAATACATGTTTTCAAAAAGCATGTTTTAACGTTGTATTTGTGTTCTAGAATATTGGTTGAGAAATGACCACATTTCAATGTCAAATCAACATCGAAACAACATTGATTAAACGTTGTCAACAAGCATGTTGTTTCAACGTTATGTTTGAGTTGCTGAACATCAGAACCTAATTCAACAAGTTCTCAACGTTGTTTCAATGTCTGGTGCCTGCTGGGTAATCTTGAACTACTTGAAAACCACCAATGGATGTCTCACCTTTCACCACATACTTGTCTCTCCTTACCTTTTACACTGGCTTTGCTCAGTCCCTCACCCTTTTACATGGTGTGCATTCATTACCTGGTGATCATGTTGGGAACACACCTGAAGACTACTGAAGTCCTACCAGACGGTGGCTGCGTCTCAAAAAGAACTACCACATGTTCCGGACTGTAAGCCCTGACTTTCCCCCCCCAGCTTTGAACCCTGCGGCTCATACAAAGGTGCGGCTGATCTGTGGATTTTCCTTTGCTGACGGCTAAATCATGGAATAGAACACGGGTGTCGAACTCTGGTCCGCGGGCCAAAAGTGTAATTTCATTTGGCCCTTGAGGCAATTCTAAATTAACATTAGAGCTGGCCCGCCGGTACTATACAGCGGCGGTGGTGCTGTAACACAACATACTTGCCAACCCTCCCCATTTTCCTGGGAGATTCCCGAATTTCGCTGCCCCTCTCAAAAATCTTCTGGAGTAACCATTGTCCCGAATTTCTCCCACAATATTTGGGGTGTGCATTATCCGTGGTACGGATCATGTTTTTGTTAGTTCATTAGTTCCTGTTTTCGTGCACCCTTGTTTGTTTTAGTTACCACGGCGACTTACATTTCCACCTGCCTCTGGTGTTTGGGACGCGCACCTGTTTGTAATCAAGAGACTTCTATTCAAAAACCGCCCGTGCCAGTCAGTCGGTCTGGCGACATTACTCGTTTTCATGCCGTAGTTCATGCTGCTCCTTTCACAATAGTTCATGCTGCTCCTTTTCATGCCAAGAAAGTTTTGTTTATTCATGCTGCAGTTTAGAGAGTTTGGTTTCTTGTCCATAGATCTGTCTAAGTTGCATTTTTGCTTCGTGCGCCTTCTTGTTTGATAGTTATTCATTGAAAAATGTTCCCACCTTCAAGCCTGGTCCAGAGTAGTCTGTTTGCATCCCGGGAGAACAAACCCCGCAGTAAGCTGCGAAACCCCGCCCCGCCCATCTTGACACTTTACAGCTTGTATTCTTAGATTATTTCAATAAAAAGGAGAATACTATCTTTTACGGGGGGTATTGGTCTTTGAAAAAGGGAAAGTAAGAAGGAATAAAAAAAATATTAATGTTTTTCAATTTTAGGAGTTAAATGGGGGTCAGCACGGTGGTAGAGGGGTTAGTGCATCTGCCTCACAATACGAAGGTCCTAAGTAAGCCTGGGTTCAATCCCAGGCTGGGATCTTTCTGTGTGGAGTTTGCATGTTCCCTCCGGGTACTCCGGCTTCCTCCCACCTCCAAAAACAAGCACCCGGGGATAGGCCCCTCCCACCTCCAAAGACATGCACGTGGGGATAGGCTCCTCCCACCTCCAAAAACAAGCACCAGGGGATAGGCCACTCCCACCTCCAAAAACAAGCACCTGGGGATAGGCACCTCCCACCTCCAAAGACTTTCACCTGGGGATAGGCCCCTCCCACTTCCATAGACATGCACCTGGGGATAGGCCCCTCCCACCTCCAAACACTTTCACTTGTGGATAGGCCCCTCCCACCTCCAAAGACTTTCACCTGGGGATAGGCCCCTCCCACCTCCAAAGACATGCACCTGGGGATAGGCCCCTCCCACCTCCAAAGACATGCACCTGGGGGTAGGCCCCTCCCACCTCCAACGACATGCACCTGGGGATAGGCCCCTCCCACCTCCAAAAACAAGCACCTGGGGATAGGCACCTCCCACCTCCAAAGACTTTCACCTGGGGATAGGCACCTCCCACCTCCAAAGACTTTCACCTGGGGATAGGCCCCTCCCACCTCCAAAAACGAGCACCTAGGGATAGGCACCTCCCACCTCCAAAGACTTTCACCTGGGGATAGGCCCCTCCCACCTCCATAGACATGCACCTGGGGATAGGCCCCTCCCACCTCCAAAAACAAGCACCTAGGGATAGGCACCTCCCACCTCCAAAGACTTTCACCTGGGGATAGGCCCCTCCCACTTCCATTGACATGCACCTGGGGATAGGCCCCTCCCACCTCCAAACACTTTCACTTGTGGATAGGCCCCTCCCACCTCCAAATACATGCACCTGAGGATAAGCCCTGCCCACCTCCAAAGAGATGCACCTGGGGATAAGCCCCGCCCACCTCCAAAGACATGCACCTGGGGATAGGTTGATTGGCAACATGAATGTTGTATGTCTATCCGTGTTGGCCCTGCGATGAGGTGGCCACTTGTCCAGGGTGTACGCCGCCTTCCGCCGGAAAGCAGCTGAGATAGGCTCCAGCGAGCCCCCGCCACCCCAAAAAGGGACAAGCGGTAGAAAATGGAGTTAAATGGTGGAGCAAGCTCAGTGAAGACATGTAGTGTGACAGCACCCACCTGTTCCCAATTAGCCTGTTCACCTGTGGCATGTTCCAAATAAGTGTTTGACGAGCACGCCTCAACTTTCTCAGTCTTTTTTGCCACTTGTGCCAGCTTTTTTGGAAACACGTTGCAGGCATCAAATTCCGAATGAGCTAATATTTGCAAAAAATAACAACGTTTACCAGTTTGAATTTCAAGTATCTTGTCTTTGCAGTCTATTCAATTGAATATAAGTTGGTGAGGTCGAAGTGGCTGGGGAGAGGGAGGTCTGCTTAGGCTGCTGCCCCCGCGACCCCACCTCGGATAAGCGGAAGAAGATGGTTAGATGGATGGTTGTATTTTTTACTAACATGACAACTTCACTGCTTTTGAGGGGTTTTGAACATCACGCCAGTTGGATGGTGCTCTCTATTTTGCCGATTTAGGGGAGGACTTAGTCGATCAGGCCCTCGGAGTCGGTGTGCACCAGTTGAGACGCAGCCAGAGTCGCATCATTTCAAACCTGCCGCCTCGTCGCACAACTTTGTCTACATTCAGGCGAGATGTTGCTGAGGATTATTTGGCGGAAGCGCCGAGCAACAACTAGGCGGCGCTATCCAGCCTTTGTGAAAAATAAAAGTCACTCAAGTGGGAGTTGCTCCTCTTCTCCAATCGCCTCCATCCTTGGAGTAAAAAAACTGACTCTCCTTCTGGATGGTCTGGGTTCTAGGCCAGCGAGCGTTGTCTGGGTTTGATCCTGGGATACAGCTGGAGACACACACGTTATGTAAGACACTTTTCAGCGACATACTTCTAATCCAACTAAATATGAAATATACATAGTCCTGGTCAAAAGTGTACGTACACTTGAAAAGAACATCATGTCATGGCTGTCTTCAGTTTACAACACTTGCTTCTTTTATGAATTTGTAAACCCCGTTTCCATATGAGTTGGGAAATTGTGTTCGATGTAAATATAAACAGAATACAATGATTTGCAAATCCTTTTCGACCCATATTCAGTTGAATATGCTACAAAGACAACATATTTGATGTTCAAACTGAGAAACTTTATATATATTTTTTCAAATAATAATTAACTTATAATTTCATGGCTGCAACACGTGCCAAAGTAGTTGGGAAAGGGCATGTTCACCACTGTGTTACATCACCTTTTCTTTTAACAACACTCAATAAACGTTTGGGAACTGAGGAAACTAATTGTTGAAGCTTTAAAAGTGGAATTATTTCCCATTCTTGTTTTATGTAGAGCTTCAGTCCTTCAACAGTCCGGGGTCTCCGCTGTCCTATTTTACGCTTCATAATGCGCCACACATTTTCCATGGGAGACAGGTCTGGACTGCAGGCGGGCCAGGAAAGTACACGGACTCTTTTACCACGAAACCACGCTGTTGTAACACTTGGCTTGGCATTGTCTTGCTGAAATAAGCAGGGGCGTCCATGAAAAAGACAGCGCTTACATGGCAGCATATGTTGTTCCAAAAGCTGTATGTACCTTTCAGCATTAATGGTGCCTTCACAGATGTGTAAGTTACCCATGCCTTGGGCACTAATACACCCCCATACCATCACACATGCTGGCTTTTGAACTTTGCACCTATAACAATCAGAATGGTTATTTCCCTCTTTGTTCTGGAGGACACCACTTCCTCTGTTTCCAAATATAATTTGAAATGTGAACTCGTCAGACCACAGAACACTTTACCACTTTGCATCAGTCCATCTTAGATGATCTTGGGCCCAGAGAAGCCAGTGGTGTTTCTGGATGTTGTCGATAAATGGCTTTCGCTTTGCATAGTAGAGCTTTAACTTGCACTTACAGATGTAGCGACCAACTGTATTTAGTGACAGTGATTTTCTGAAGTGTCCCTGAGCCCATGTGGTGATATCCTTTAGAGATTGATGTCATTTTTTTACACAGTGCCGTCTGAGGAATGGAAGGTCACGGTCATTCAATGTTGGTTTCCGGCCATGCCGCTTACGTGGAGTGATTTCTCCAGATTCTCTGAACTTTTGATGATATTATGGAGCGTAGATGTTGAAATCCCTAAATTTCTTGCAATTGCACTTTGAGAAACGTTGTTCTTAAACTGTTTGACTATTTGCTCACGCAGTTGTGGACAAAGGGGTGTACTTCGCCCCATCCTTTCTTGTGAAAGACTGAGCATTTTTTTGGGAAGCTGTTTTTATACCCAATCATGGCACCCACCTGTTCCCAATTAGCCTGCACACCTGTGGGATGTTCCATATAAGTGTTTGATGAGCATTCCTCAACTTTATCAGTATTTATTGCCACCTTTCCCAACTTCTTTGTCACGTGTTGCTGGCATCAGATTCTAAAGTTAATGATTATTTGCAAAAAAAAAAAAGTTTATGAGTTTGAACATCAAATATGTTGTCTTTGTAGCATATTCAACTGAATATGGGTTGAAAAGGATTTGCAAATCATTGTATTCTGTTTATATTTACATCTAACACAATCTCCCAACTCATATGGAAACAGGGTTTGTATTACGGCTCTACTGAAAACTCAATTTTTGTTGCATCTGACCACAGAACTTTCCTCTAGAAGGTCTTATCTTTGTCCATGTGATGTCAGGTGACACAAAAATGGAGCTGTTTGGCGGAGAGAATGTGAGGCCTTTAATCCCAGGAACACCATCCTACCGTCAAGCATGGTGGTGGTAGTATTATGCTCTGGGCCTGTTTTGCTGCCAATGGAACTGCTGCTTTAAATGAAAAAGGAGGATTACCTCCAAATTGTTCAGGACAAGATAAAACCATCAGCCCGCAAGTTGGGTCTTGGGTGCAGTTGGGTGTTCCAACAGGACAATGACCCCAAACACACCTCAAATGGCATTTGTTGACATTGTGACGCCGGTGAGCTATTGTATCCTCCTATGGTGTGTAGTGAAGTATGTTTGGCTATTCCTCACCCTCCAGTGATAATGCTACTTGTAAGGTACGTACTTTATTCGTAACCATGGAGGCGAGGATTAGTGATTTAGAAGTAGCTAAAACACAGCGGAAGGAATGTTAGCAGCTCTTCCTGAGGGTGTTTAAATGCTATAACTTCACTTTTTACACTTTTCTGTCCACACACTGTGTCTGCTTGTAAGTACTCTGTGTGTTTGCGCTGCCCAACATGGTCCTCTGCTGGTAAAACTAGCAATGTTTGTATAGGAATGTTGATTATTAGTCAGTCAAAGAGTGTATTGAAGAGGTGACTTACCCCCAGCAGGTTCCTAGGAACATACCCCTCGCGCTCCTCGAGTCGAGACCACCACCAGTCGGTCTCGGTGTCGTCACGCCGCCGTACGACCGTCAGGGCGTCGCCCTCGCTGAAGGTCAGCTCGTCCGGCTGCTGGGCCTTGTAGTCCCAGAGGGCGTAGACCAGGCCTTTGTTCATCACGCCCAACTTCTCCTGGACGCCTGCCATGAGTCAGTGTCAGGATTTTAGGAAGATCATTTTTTATTGTCCGGTGGATGGTGATGCTATTGTCTCACATTAGAAGGCTAAACTAGCTACATAACAAATCTTAATCACACCACGAATCATGAAATTTAAAAGTGATTATAGTAGTTTTTAGGAAGATAATTTTTTATTGTCCGGTGGATTGTGATGCTATTGTCTCACATTAGAAGGCTACACTAGCTACACAACAAATCTTAATCACACCATTAATCATAAAATTTAAAAGTAGTAAGAGTGGTTTTCAGAAAGAACATTTTTTATTGTCCAGTGAACGGTGATGCTATTGTCTCACATTAGAAGGCTAAACTAGCTACACAACAAATCATAATCACCACATTAATCATAAAGTTCAAAAGTAGTAATAGTAGTTTTTTTTTAAAGAACTTTTTTTATTGTCAGGTGGATGGTGATGCTATTGTCTCCCATTAGAAGGCTAAACTAGCTACACAACAAATCGTAATCACACCATGAATTATAACATTTTAAAGCAGTAATAGTAGTTTTTAGGAAGATCATTTCTTATTGTCCGGTGGACGGTGATGCTATTGTCTCACATTAGAAGGCTAAAATAGCTACACAACAAATCATAATCACACCACGAATCATGAAATTTAAAATTAGTTTTAGTAATGTTTAGGAAGATCTTTTTTTTTGTCCGGTGGATGGTGATGCAATTTTCTCACATTAGAAGGCTAAACTAGCTACACAACAAATCATAATCACACCATGAATCATAACATTTTAAAGCAGTAATAGTAGATTTTAGGAAGATCATTTTTTATTGTCCGGTGGACGGTGATACTATTGTCTCACATTAGAAGGCTAAACTAGCTACATAACAAATCATAATCACCACATTAATCATAAAGTTCAAAAGTAGTAATAGTAGTTTTTTTTATAAAGAACATTTTTCTATTGTCCGGTGGATGGTGATGCTATTGTCTCACATTAGAAGGCTACACAGCAAATCTTAATCACACCATTAATCATAAAATTTAAAAGTAGTAAGAGTACATTTCAGAAAGAACATTTTTTATTGTCCAGTGAACGGCGATGCTATTGTCTCACATTAGAAGGCTAAACTAGCTACACAACAAATCGTAATCACATCATGAATTATAAAATTTTAAAGCAGTAATAGTGGTTTTTAGGAAGATCATTTCTTATTGTCCGGTGGACGGTGATGCTATTGTCTCACATTAGAAGGCTAAAATAGCTACATAACAAATCATAATCACACCACGAATCATGAAATTTAAAATTAGTTTTAGTAATGTTTAGGAAGATCATTTTTTTTTGTCCGGTGGATGGTGATACTATTGTCTCACATTAAAAGGCTAAACAAGCTACACAAAAAATCATAATCACACCATGAATCATAACATTTTAAAGTACTAATAGTAGATTTTAGGAAGATAATTTTTTATTGTCCGGTGGACGGTGATGCTATTTTCTTACATTAGAAGGCTAAACTAGCTACACAACAAATCATAATCACCACATTAATCATAAAGTTCAAAAGTAGTAATAGTAGTTTTTTTTTAAAGAACTTTTTTTATTGTCAGGTGGATGGTGATGCTATTGTCTCCCATTAGAAGGCTCAACTAGCTACACAACAAATCATAATCACAAAAATCATAAAATGTAAAAGTACTAACAGTAGTTTTTAGGAAGAAAATGTTTCTATTGTCCGGTGGACGGTGATACTATTGTCTCACATTAGAAGGCTACACTAGCTACACAACAAATCTTAATCACACCATTAATCATAAAATTTAAAAGTAGTAAGAGTGGTTTTCAGAAAGAACATTTTTTATTGTCCAGTGAACGGTGATGCTATTGTCTCACATTAGAAGGCTAAACTAGCTACACAACAAATCATAATCACCACATTAATCATAAAGTTCAAAAGTAGTAATAGTAGTTTTTTTTTAAAGAACTTTTTTTATTGTCAGGTGGATGGTGATGCTATTGTCTCCCATTAGAAGGCTAAACTAGCTACACAACAAATCGTAATCACACCATGAATTATAACATTTTAAAGCAGTAATAGTAGTTTTTAGGAAGATCATTTCTTATTGTCCGGTGGACGGTGATGCTATTGTCTCACATTAGAAGGCTAAAATAGCTACACAACAAATCATAATCACACCACGAATCATGAAATTTAAAATTAGTTTTAGTAATGTTTAGGAAGATCTTTTTTTTTGTCCGGTGGATGGTGATGCAATTTTCTCACATTAGAAGGCTAAACTAGCTACACAACAAATCATAATCACACCATGAATCATAACATTTTAAAGCAGTAATAGTAGATTTTAGGAAGATCATTTTTTATTGTCCGGTGGACGGTGATACTATTGTCTCACATTAGAAGGCTAAACTAGCTACATAACAAATCATAATCACCACATTAATCATAAAGTTCAAAAGTAGTAATAGTAGTTTTTTTTATAAAGAACATTTTTCTATTGTCCGGTGGATGGTGATGCTATTGTCTCACATTAGAAGGCTACACAGCAAATCTTAATCACACCATTAATCATAAAATTTAAAAGTAGTAAGAGTACATTTCAGAAAGAACATTTTTTATTGTCCAGTGAACGGCGATGCTATTGTCTCACATTAGAAGGCTAAACTAGCTACACAACAAATCGTAATCACATCATGAATTATAAAATTTTAAAGCAGTAATAGTGGTTTTTAGGAAGATCATTTTTTATTGTCCGGTGGACGGTGATGCTATTGTCTCACATTAGAAGGCTAAAATAGCTACATAACAAATCATAATCACACCACGAATCATGAAATTTAAAATTAGTTTTAGTAATGTTTAGGAAGATCATTTTTTTTTGTCCGGTGGATGGTGATACTATTGTCTCACATTAGAAGGCTAAACAAGCTACACAAAAAATCATAATCACACCATGAATCATAACATTTTAAAGTACTAATAGTAGATTTTAGGAAGATAATTTTTTATTGTCCGGTGGACGGTGATGCTATTTTCTTACATTAGAAGGCTAAACTAGCTACACAACAAATCATAATCACCACATTAATCATAAAGTTCAAAAGTAGTAATAGTAGTTTTTTTTTAAAGAACTTTTTTTATTGTCAGGTGGATGGTGATGCTATTGTCTCCCATTAGAAGGCTCAACTAGCTACACAACAAATCATAATCACAAAAATCATAAAATGTAAAAGTACCAACAGTAGTTTTTAGGAAGAAAATGTTTCTATTGTCCGGTGGACGGTGATACTATTGTCTCACATTAGAAGGCTACACTAGCTACACAACAAATCTTAATCACACCATTAATCATAAAATTTAAAAGTAGTAAGAGTAGTTTTCAGAAAGAACATTTTTTATTGTCCAGTGGACGGTGATGCTATTGTCTCACATTAGAAGGCTAAACTAGCTACACAACAAATCATAATCACCACATTAATCATAAAGTTCAAAAGTAGTAATAGTAGTTTTTTTTTAAAGAACTTTTTTTATTGTCAGGTGGATGGTGATGCTAGTGTCTCCCATTAGAAGGCTCAACTAGCTACACAACAAATCATAATCACAAAAATCATAAAATGTAAAAGTACTAACAGTAGTTTTTAGGAAGAAAATGTTTCTATTGTCCGGTGGACGGTGATACTATTGTCTCACATTAGAAGGCTAAACTAGCTACACAACAAATCGTAATCACACCATGAATTATAACATTTTAAAGCAGTAATAGTAGTTTTTAGGAAGATCATTTCTTATTGTCCGGTGGACGGTGATGCTATTGTCTCACATTAGAAGGCTAAACTAGCTACATAACAAATCATAATCACACCACGAATCATGAAATTTAAAATTAGTTTTAGTAATGTTTAGGAAGATCATTTTTTTTTGTCCGGTGGATGGTGATGCAATTTTCTCACATTAGAAGGCTAAACTAGCTACACAACAAATCATAATCACACCATGAATCATAACATTTTAAAGCAGTAATAGTAGATTTTAGGAAGATCATTTTTTATTATCCAGTGGACGGTGATGCTATTGTCTCACATTAGAAGGCTAAACTAGCTACATAACAAATCATAATCACCACATTAATCATAAAGTTCCAAAGTAGTAATAGTAATTTTTTTTATAAAGAACATTTTTCTATTGTCCGGTGGATGGTGATGCTATTGTCTCACATTAGAAGGCTACACAGCAAATCTTAATCACACCATTAATCATAAAATTTAAAAGTAGTTAGAGTACATTTCAGAAAGAACATTTTTTATTGTCCAGTGAACGGCGATGCTATTGTCTCACATTAGAAGGCTAAACTAGCTACACAACAAATCGTAATCACATCATGAATTATAAAATTTTAAAGCAGTAATAGTGGTTTTTAGGAAGATCATTTTTTATTGTCCGGTGGACGGTGATGCTATTGTCTCACATTAGAAGGCTAAAATAGCTACATAACAAATCATAATCACACCACGAATCATGAAATTTAAAATTAGTTTTAGTAATTTTTAGGAAGATCATTTTTTTTTGTCCGGTGGATGGTGATACTATTGTCTCACATTAGAAGGCTAAACAAGCTACACAACAAATCATAATCACACCATGAATCATAACATTTTAAAGTACTAATAGTAGATTTTAGGAAGATAATTTTTTATTGTCCGGTGGACGGTGATGCTATTTTCTTACATTAGAAGGCTAAACTACCTACACAACAAATCATAATCACCACATTAATCATAAAGTTCAAAAGTAGTAATAGTAGTTTTTTTTCTAAAGAAATTTTTTTATTGTCCGGTGGATGGTGATGCTATTGTCTCACATTAGAAGGCTCAACTAGCTACACAACAAATCTTAAGCACAAAAATCATAAAATGTAAAAGTACGAATAGTAGTTTTTAGGAAAACAATTTTTCTATTGTCCGGTGGACGGTGATACTATTGTCTCACATTAGAAGGCTAAACTAGCTACACAACAAATCATAATCACAAAAATCATAAAATGTAAAAGTACGAATAGTAGTTTTTAGGAAGAACATTTTTCTATTGTCCGGTGGACGGTGATACTATTGTCTCACATTAGAAGGCTAAACTAGCTACACAACAAATCATAATCACAAAAATCATAAAATGTAAAAGTACGAATAGTAGTTTTTAGGAAGAACATTTTTCTATTGTCCGGTGGACGGTGATACTATTGTCTCACATTAGAAGGCTAAACTAGCTACACTACAAATCGTAATCACACCATGAATCATAACATTTTAAAGTACTAATAGTAGATTTTAGGAAGATAATTTTTTATTGTCCGGTGGACGGTGATGCTATTTTCTTACATTAGAAGGCTAAACTAGCTACACAACAAATCATAATCACCACATTAATCATAAAGTTCAAAAGTAGTAATAGTAGTTTTTTTTATAAAGAAATTTTTTTATTGTCCGGTGGATGGTGATGCTATTGTCTCACATTAGAAGGCTCAACTAGCTACACAACAAATCTTAAGCGCAAAAATCATAAAATGTAAAAGTACGAATAGTAGTTTTTAGGAAGAACATTTTTCTATTGTCCGGTGGACGGTGATACTATTGTCTCACATTAGAAGGCTAAACTAGCTACACAACAAATCGTAATCACAAAAATCATAAAATGTAAAAGTACTAATAGTAGATTTTAGAAGGCTAAACTAGCTACACAACAAATCATAATCATGAAGTGGAAAAGGTGCGGACCACCCGCTGAGGTCCCCCATGACATCTGCACGTCCTTACCATAGAGGAACTGCGAGCACTGCGTGTAGCCCTCCTCCATTTCTTCACATTTGTCTGCTGCAGTTTCCACGTCGCTGATAGTTTGTGCAAAGATGGCGGCCCCTGACTCCACCAGCATCTTACACAGGTGAAGTGTGTTGCATGAAGCTGCACAGTGCAGGGGGGTCCTGGGGGAGGAGCAAACACAGCAGGATGCTTGAACGTCCACATCAAACACATGATATTGTTTGGGCTAGCAGGTTATTATAATACCTATTAAATACATGTATGGCTACTTTTTTCCTACGCTTTGAACCCTGAGGTTTATACCAATCAATGGATTTTTCTTCACTGACAGCCATACAGCAAATAGTTTCCATTGAACACATGCAAAGAGAGTTAAAAGGTGTGTTGTTGTTTGTGCTACGGTGCCACCTTTTGGACGAGTTCGCTCACTGCAGGTGCTGCTGGGTGAATGTAAATTCC